>NW_016158095.1:13990-31376 GCF_001687245.7 Rhagoletis zephyria | reverse complement strand
AAGACAAAGATGAAATTCCAGAATATCTGTTGGACGAAATTATTGACCTTTCTGATGATGATGACGATGACCAAGATATTAGAGAGAGCAGTGATGTTGATCCACAGCCGCCTGCTAAACGGCAACTGGCCAAATCATTAATTTAATTTTTTTACTTAAAACTTTTCATAACTAACATTTCAAAATTATATTTTTTTCCATATTTTTATAATTTCTTTTTCAATGTTTCTTCCAAACCAACACTGAAAAAATTGGTACATAAGAAATGAGAAGTAAATTAATATTAAGCTGGAAAACGCAAGTTTTGTATTATGATTGTTTTCTTTTCAAATGAAATTTATTGAAGAAACTGAGAAGCATATTATAGATCAAACATAAAGCAAAAAAGAATTAGTTTTGTGGAAAATATGTGCAAAAAGCATGAAAAAAAAAATTTCCAGCATTTTGCTTCATAAGCACTACAAAAATTTTATAAATCAACTTTTTTTTTTAATTTTAATTGTTGCACAGGTCTCTAGCAATAATTTGGCTTTAGCAGATTGAAAAAAATATCAATTATTCGACGAGTTATAGCCAAAAAAAAACATATAAACAATATGCTGAAAATCGGCATTTGACTGCAAAGTTCGAAGGTCGATTAAAAAAAAAAATCGAACTAACATAAACAAACGCCGCGATACGGGTCTTCTAATTTAGCCTCTCTTTTCACCCCACTCTCAGAATCGACCTAACTTTTGCTAACCTGAATTTGTTCCACAGTGTAATTCAAAAGTTATGCAGAAAATTTATCCAAATTTTTTTTTAGGCTTCAAGTATACTGCAATGAATTATATGCAAAAGCAACCAGCTTGATATAGTTTCCAACAGTGAAAATAAAGCTAAATAACACCAAGGTTACCTGTTTTTTAGATTTGCCCATATATATATACACAAAAAAGGGAACTACACTGAAGCCAGCAATTGAGACGGCAGCAATTTCTTTAACCCTCAAGACTCTTAGCTCATGTTAACAAACCGCGCCCTTACATTTCGTCATGAACAAAAAAAACTTAAGATTCCATTTTACTATATATTCAACAATTTATAATTAATTTTATTATATGATATTTTTGAAAATACATAACTTAATGATCTGACTTGCATAAATAAATTCGGGAAGAATTAGCGACTTGACCTAGCAAGGAATATACCTATAATAAACTTGTCACCAAGTCCAAGTTTTGTTGTTCGCCACTAATAAAAGCGTAAAGACTTAGGGCACAAACCTATGTTGCGTGTGATCTAACGATATCGCCACAGCGTATGGCCGAGTTCGTTAAGACACCTATGCCTGACCAATAAAAATCATTGACGACCAATAAAATTTCGCTTTACGCGCTCTCAATTGATCATTTAGCCCCAAATTTACTTAAACATTCAGACTACCTCAGTGTCAAATAAAATGTTTATAATAATGAAACAATCGTATGTATGACTTACTAGGCGTCCATCGATGCGACGTTGAGCTCAGCGACGTATGATGACGTGAAGTTCGATACAGGTAGCGGCCGAGTGCTGCGCTAAATGACCCTTGTGTGTGATAAGTTAGACAATGTTAGTTAGTTAGTTATGTTCTCATTATGTTTGCTAGCAAGGTTGTCAGTGATGCTCGAAAAAAAAACTTTATACCGGAAATTACCTCACTAATACCTACTGTGATACGTTCTGGCATGCAAATAGGTATTTAGCGTAAATGCTGATGTGCCGCCATATTATATTTCGGTTTTCGCTAAACAAACTTGAGTTCAAAAGAGGAAGTTTAATTTGCCCGAGTTTACGTATCGTTACATCACACGTATACAGGCACATAATATGTACAAGTATGCATGTACTCAAACTAAAAAACGAAGTTAGCTAATTGTTGTGTACGCTTGTAATCTGCGCATAGTTCGGCTTATAATAGAAATTCACGAACTTACTTAATAATAATAACGAAGTAAATTGAAGTTTTAATTCGAAATTCTTTTTTTTTTTTGTGTTAGGATAAGTTTAGTTCTGTGTTAAGGCGATACTAATACTTCAAATTTTCATACATTTTATTTTATTTTATTTTTTCTGGTTCTTCGAAATTTGACCTCCGTTATACCAATTAACTTTTAAACGTAGAATTCTTTTTAAATGGCCGGGTTGCGACTGGATTTAACTATGCGCTTCCGTAGGTATATTCAAAACTCGGGATTCATATTATATCCTTTTTTCCTTCCTATTCCTATTCTATTTTACGAGATTAAAAAAAAGACAGAATAAAGTTCTAGGAAGTTATACGGTTTTCGCAGACTAGTAGTAGGTAGATTTGAGTGGTAGCTATTGATGGGCCTGGGCTTCCGTCCGACAAACTCGAGCTTCGGGAGCGAAGCGGTGTCGGGTATCTTTTTTTTTATAAACATACCTTTTTTTCTTAAGCTTGATCCTTGGATTTATGCTTGGAGATAAAGTAGCCTCCTCTTGGTCCGTTTAAATAAAACTGTATATTTTTTTGCTTATCAACTGATCGTACAGTGACCGCCGTATGAACTTTTGATTTTCCTATTACTATTAGGTTTGAATACTACACTGGCCGTTCGCTTCGAATTTAGAATTTTGACTGACTGGTTTCTAAGCTAAAAAGTGCATTATACATGCCAAAAATGCATTTATATTTTCACATAACGGCCCTTGATGTGCCGCTGTAATCTGTAGGGAGATCGGTAACAGGCTAACCTAATATTCACGCACGCCGCCAATTTATTGTCAAAAATTTCTCATGCACATGCAACTTGTATGAGATCAACCGAAATTGAACGGCGTGCGTATGAAGCTAACTCGATTTCCAATTTTTGTTCTGCGTGACATTTTGATTTGACGTTTCGCTCAATGAAATCAAATGCAAACGCATGCAAGTCAATTTCGGGTGACGCAAAAAAACAAATTCGACGGCATGCGTACCAAAACGCAAGCCGCGAATATTAGGTTAGCCTGTAAGCTATCTACCTCTGCTATATCTCCTGTTTGCTTACGATTCTGTGGGCAACCCAGTAGAAAATCTGGTTGATCAGCACATTGCGCAGAACTTCTTTCACTATCACTAAATTAACACTAGATTCTTAAAACTGAACAGCAGATCATAATAAATTATTACATCAAATTAAAGGCACTAATTTGTTCTTTCTTAATAATATAAAAATTTTTTGCGGTAATTATGAAATTTTATTAAAAAATGTTATTTTATGAAGATATACGAAATTTTTTTAATTTTTTAGTATTTTTGGATTAAATATATAAAAAAGCTTATAAATTATGTTCATCAGATGAAAGATAAATTAATTGCCTTTACTTTGACATCATTTGTTTTTGAATCGGTTATGTAGTTCAAAAGATGTTAAGATTTAAAAAAATTAAAAACTTTTAATTTAACATTTTATATCTTCTTTATATTTTTGCGCCAAATAATTTTGGTACAGTTGAAATCAGCATGAGAAGTCCTATCGAGCCACATTTTTAGGTTTTTGCATAGCTCAATGGTTCATATTTTACACTTATGCCAAAACGTTGGCTGTGAACAATATTTTTTTTTTACGTCTGGCAACACGTTCATACTAGCTCTTCAGATATCGGCTGGTTATGATTATGGCGCAAAACCAAAATTCAATTGGTCTCTATGGCTATGGCGTTATGGTGTGGCATCACTAATCGAATAGAGTTGGCCATAAGGTTGGTTGGAACAGCTGTTTATATGGTTATGGTTATGTCACCACTAATTTAACCTTGAAGCAATCTCATAGTTCTTAATTTCTAAATTTCTCTAATTGTTTATTTCACATATTATTGTTCGTTTGTGGATCAATGTAAACACTATGTAATATTGTAATAGATTGTCTAACTCGAGATAGAAAATGCAACCCAGTGGGGTTTTGTTATACAAATGTAACCTACTACTTGTGAAGTTCGTAGCAACCCTTGCAGCAATGCCGTTGCTCTGTAGTGTATATAAGTCGCCTTGCTGGTCATAAAATGTTAATTAGCTTCAAGCTTGCGAACGTGTCGGACGTGCGCGCACAACAATATTTTGGGCAGCATCCCTTAGCTTATTGCATTACAGAAATAAAGTGTTATTGTTGTACACATAAATTGAGTTTGTCTCTATTTAACCCAACAACGCAAGTTGCGAAGGTTTTCTCGACGGAACGACAAGGAAGCTGCGCGCACAATATTGCTTTGGGCAGCACTTCCTGTTCACAAATGAGCTACAGCTTACGCTCATCGAGCAACTCCAGCGTTCCAGCGACACTCACGAGCGTTCCATTGGCATCCGACGTGGAGCCACAACCAGCGACACTCACGAGTGTTTTATTGGCGCCCAACTTAGTGGCTGCGAACAGCGACAAAGCCGACACAATGCCGACGTTTTCACCGGAGCAATTTAGCCAAATTATGGCAGCGATATCGGGAGACAGAAAAGGAGGTTCTTTTACTGGGTGTACCGCGCGCTTTCGTGGACAGCGAAATCCAGTGGCTGTAGGGGAGTTCCTCGCGTCTGTCACCGTGTACAAAGACATAGAGCGAGTTTCCGACGCAGACGCTTTACGTGGAATGCCCCTTCTTTTAGAAGACTACGCAGCAACATGGTGGATCGGCGTTAAGGAAAACGTGAAGACTTTTGCCGATGCGGTCGATCTTATACGCACGACTTTCTCACCGCCTACCCCCGATTGGAAAGTCTATATTTCACTGTTTGAGCACAAACAGCAAGCAAGAGAACCAACTGATAGTTTTATTTGCAAGAAGAGGTTACTCTTTTCGCAACTGAGAGACAGTGTAAGCGAATCCGTCCAAATCAGCATGATCTACGGCCTCTTGTCGGTTAAAATAAGAGAGCGCGTACGTCGTGAATCGTTTTCAACTTTTGATGAGCTTTTGGCACACTGCCGTGAGGCAGAACTGTTTTTGCATGAAGTTACGCGAAGCGCACCTACGGTCAATGAGCAAACGCATGCAGAAGAGCCGAAGCGATGCTCTTATTGCCGAATTCGCGGACACACCGTTGAGATTTGCTTAAAGCGTAAGAAAGAGCAGCAGTCGCAGCAGGCGGTACAACAACAAAGCTCGTCAAGTGCATACACAGCAGCACCACCGGCCAAGCGCACAGCCGCTTTCGCATGTTATGGTTGCGGGGCACCGGGCGTATATCGATCTAATTGCGGAAAATGTAGTGACCGAAACAAAGAGAGTCCACAATATCTCTCTTTCAATAACGTCTCAACCACTGTGGTTGGTAGGCAGATTCCGTGCGTCCATATTGAGATGTTCGGACTAAAGGGAGAAGCTCTCTTTGATACGGGCGCAAAAACGAGTATTGCGAGCGCAAACTTAAAAAAGATTCTGACTAGGAAAGGGTGTGTGTTCCAGGACGTCAAAGCCGATGTCACCTTAGCAGACGGCACCACCACAACGCAAAAAGTATTGGCAACCATTTGCGATATTAAAATTGGTAATCGCCAAAGAAAGATTCGCCTAATCTCGTTACCAAATGCCACCAAGAATCGCACGCTTATTGGTGCCGACTTTATGGAGCAAGCGGGTATAGTAATAAATATGGCGCAAAGATTTTGGCATTTCGAAGATGAACCAAAAGTCAAGTACGATTTTACCAAACCCAGCGAATGTAACAATCAGCTCTTTGCCTTGGATATAGCTGGAGAGTATATTAACGCTTGTAAGACTGCCGGCGTCCGCACACCAGATTTCATTCGAAAATCAAAATTTGTCGAATTCGTAGAAAACGGCTATCGAATGAGTCAAGCACCACGTACGCCAGAAATTGGTGCAGTTGAGAAACAAAAAGACGACCAAACAAATGATTACTCACCACATTCAATCCAGAAGATCTTCGGGGACTCAATTCCCGTTGGAGATAGCACCCCAGAAAATCATTCGCGGTTATTTGCTCCACCCATGAAAGTCCGAAGGGACTCAGACTATGACTTGCCTCTCCTCTCGATAGAGCTGACAATGCCACCGGAAACCGACGCTATCGAGTTGTCTGAATGCCAGGCGTCGGAATTAGATTCTTTGCTATCAGAGTATGCGGACTTATTTGCAGAACCAACTGCAGTAACGCCATTCGCTATGCATAGAATCGATACAGGTAAGCATCCTCCAATTGCTTTACCTCCGTACCGACTGTCACCCGTTCGCAAAGGTGACTTGAAATGTGAAATTGCCAAAATGTTGGAAAGTGGCGTAGTTGTTGAATGCGACTCACCATGGGCTGCTCCAGTAGTCATGGTACCCAAGAAAACTGGTGGCGTACGAGTCTGTGTTGATTACCGGGAACTCAATGCCATAACTAAACCAGACCGATACCCACTTCCACGCATCGATGACTTACTGCACGAAGCTAAAACAACAAAATGTATGTCTACAATCGATCTTCAATCTGGTTATTGGCAGATTGGCATGGAAAAAGAAGACCAAGACAAGACTGCGTTTGTCACCCCGTTTGGCATGTACAAGTTTACGCGTATGCCGTTTGGTTTGCGAAATGCACCTGCGACATTTCAGCGCCTCATTGACCGTTTCAAATTATCCCTGCCTGGTATGACACTGGTCGCTTACTTAGACGACCTCATAGCCTGTTCGCGAAACTTCAAGGATCACCTGGAAGACTTGAGAAAAATTTTTGATCGTCTCCGATACTTCAACCTCAAAATCAATAAGAACAAATGCCGGTTTGCTTGCAACGAGGTTAAATATTTGGGCCATGTTCTAACACCGAATGGTATCATGGTTGATCCATCTAAAATTGAAGCGATTACGAAGCGCAGGTCACCGAAAAGTGTAAAGGAGCTACTGTCCTTTTTACAAGCGTGCTCTTGGTATAGACGCTTCGTACCAGGTTTTGCTGATGTGTCCAAACCACTATCGCAACTTTTAAAGAAAAAGGCAAGTTGGGTGTGGTCCACCGCCCAGCAGGATGCTTTCGAGAAGCTGAAGAATCTATTAGTAACATCTCCGATCCTAAAACAAGCGGACGAAGATTCGAATTTCATTTTGAAGACCGATGCCAGTAGCTACGCACTTGGAGCAGTTCTACTCCAGGGGGAGGGCACCAACGAGCACCCAATAGAGTACGCCAGTAGACTGTTGACGAAAGCGGAACAAAATTACTCGACGATAGAGCGAGAAGCACTCGCTATAGTGTGGGCTGTACAAAAGTACCGAGGCTATATCGAGGGGTCCGAAGTGATATTAATTACTGATCATCAACCCCTCAAATGGCTGATGACCTTGAAGTCGCCAACCGGTCGCTTGGCACGGTGGGCGTTAAGTTTACAACCGTATAACATGCGAGTCGAGTATCAGCCAGGGAAAACTAATGTTGTGGCTGATATGCTATCGAGGCCACCCTGTGAAGCAAATCACGACGATATGGAAACGTGCACAATATGCTCTTTCGACGTAGAGTTCCCACGAATGGGGGCAAAGGACATCCGCGATAGCCAACTTAAAGATCCGGAATTGAAGCGCATCATCCAATGTTTCGAAGAAAATTCGGATGATATCATACATTGGTCAAAGAGAGGATACATTATAAATGATGGTGTTCTCTATTGCTATCATGATGAAGACACCGAAGAAGCACAATTGGTTATCCCCACGGATGAACGGCCTGCAATTCTTGAGCACTATCATAATAAAGACACTGCAGGTCACTATGGAGTTGACCGAACAGCGGCCAAAATAATCTCCCGCTATTACTGGCCTGGCATTCGTCAAGATATTAAAAGACACGTAAACAACTGCACAGACTGTCAACGCTATAAGGCAACGAACCTGAAACCGATGGGTCTATACCAAACTGTGTCGAGTAAGCAGCGATTCGAGATAATTGCAATCGATCTGTTCGGGCCTTTACCTACAGATGAAAACGGGTTTCAGTGGGTGTTTATTGTCGAAGATATTGCCAGCCGTTGGGTGGAACTCTTTGCTTTGATCGAAGCCACAGCTGAAAATTGTGCGAAAACCCTAATAAATGAAGTATTTTTACGATACGGCGTGCCTAGAAAGGTCATAAGTGACAACGGCGTGCAGTTTGTTTCAGCGGTAATGCAGAAGGTTGCCTTTTGCTTCGACATTGAGCAAGTTTTCACTCCCGTGTATCATCCGCAAGCTAATCCGGTCGAGAGGAAGAATCGCGACCTAAAGGCGCAATTGGCAATTCTTGTCGGTAGGCAACATCGGACATGGGCAGAGAAGCTAGCAGCTATTCGTTTCGCCATGAACACCACCCGTTGTCAAAGCACGGGATACAGATCCGCCTTCCTTACATTTGGGCGAGAACTACGCACCGTAGACGATGTCCAGCACGACCTCAGAGCAGTGATACACTCCGAAAATTTCTTACCAGAGATCACTCCCTATCTGGCTACTATCGCTGATGCATTCAAAGATGCTAAGGACCGCGAAGAAAAACAGCAAGACGCTAACAAAAAAGTTACAAATTCCCAGCGACGTGAACACAACGCTTTCGAAGTGGGGTCTAAAGTCCTGGTTACTACCCACGTCCTGAGCAATGCAGCAAAGGGTGTAACGGCGAAGTTCGCTCCAAGACGTGATGGGCCCTACGTCATCATCGAACGCAGAGGCGCAACTACATACGTTATCGCACACGAAGACGATCTACAACAGCCACTCGGTATGTATCACGCATCAGCGCTCACTCCTTATGTTGGTACCAGAGATGCCCGTGAAGTTCCTGTTAACGTTATACGCCGTCGAGGGCGTCCACGGAAGACCCAGAAGTAGGCTGCCTCATCGGGACGATTTCAGCATCCTAGGGGGAGACTGAAGCAATCTCATAGTTCTTAATTTCTAAATTTCTCTAATTGTTTATTTCACATATTATTGTTCGTTTGTGGATCAATGTAAACACTATGTAATATTGTAATAGATTGTCTAACTCGAGATAGAAAATGCAACCCAGTGGGGTTTTGTTATACAAATGTAACCTACTACTTGTGAAGTTCGTAGCAACCCTTGCAGCAATGCCGTTGCTCTGTAGTGTATATAAGTCGCCTTGCTGGTCATAAAATGTTAATTAGCTTCGAGCTTGCGAACGTGTCGGACGTGCGCGCACAACAATATTTTGGGCAGCATCCCCCGACCTTTCAAGCTTATTGCATTACAGAAATAAAGTGTTATTGTTGTACACATAAATTGAGTTTGTCTCTATTTAACCCAACAACGCAAGTTGCGAAGGTTTTCTCGACGGAACGACAAGGAAGCTGCGCGCACAATATTGCTTTGGGCAGCACTTCCTGTTCACAAATGAGCTACAGCTTACGCTCATCGAGCAACTCCAGCGTTCCAGCGACACTCACGAGCGTTCCATTGGCATCCGACGTGGAGCCACAACCAGCGACACTCACGAGTGTTTTAACCTTGAAATTTGCAAATGCAACTCCAACTGCAAATCCAAGACCATTTCTACACTATCCTGAACATCCCTATAACTGTAACACTTCTAAATTTTGCCACCAGAAACTCCATTTCTATTTTTTTTTTCTTAAGTTTGGGGCAGAAAAATAATGCACATGAAAAATCTTTGCGATTGTCAAAATGTTCTATGCATTTGTCAAAAGTTTCACTAGTCTCATGAGCCAGTGAAATTTGTAACTAACATTGTTACATTGTTACCTGAAATGTAAAAGGCCGTAACTGTAACTAACAAACAACTTTTCATAGAGTTAAAAGTCCCCACATTGTTTGACGCAAAAAAAGTTAGTTACGGATATTTGCATTTGTATTCATTCATCGCGTTTCGTATTTCGATCGTTACTGAAGAAATTTCCACGTAATGCGCTGGATCGTACTCCACAAGAATTTTCGAGTCCAAAAGAAGACCAAACGACGGGAAAAGGTGACAGTTTTTCTCTGCAAACAGCCTCTTTCTTATGTCGATTTTCTCCACAATCGCTGAAATTGCAGTCAGAATTTCTGAATACTTTTATTGAGATTATTTAGTTTTGCAATTATATCATTTAAAAGTGCCAAGTCGGAGAGCCTTATCTAGAGTTCTACAGAACAATGAAACTGTTTTAAGTTTTGATAATTAGTGTATAGAGGCATTACATGTCACCGCGGCCACCTCTGTGCGCAACCTCTCAGGATTTGGGTGAAAGTTGAAGAGATTGAACGTCTAGGTGACATGAATATACGTGCACCATATTTTGCCGATATGACGTAGGGTTGCCTATTTACATGGGACTTAAATTTTAAGAAAACGCCATACATACCTTTCTTTAAAGTGCTGGATCTTGGAAACCTTTTTGCGAAACTTAAGATAAAAACGGTATTTCTTCCGTCTTATTATGGGCTTTAATTGTACATTTCTTACATTAATGTGCAACGTATAAAAAAAAAATAAGTAGACATTTTTATTTTTATTTATTTTTTGATTATAGCATTTCAAAAAATTTTTATTTTTACATAAAAACATTGTCTATAATGTCAACTTTAAGTACCCAAATGGGCGTAATGGGCTACTTATGCGCATGATAAAAATATAGTAAGGTAGAACCGCTGAGAGTCACTTTTAAAATTCTTGACGTTTCCAAACAATTTAATTTTTAAATGTACTCACAAACTCACACACACATTTTCATTTTCAATCTCAAGCAACAACAATTTCGAACAATTTCATTTTTTTATTTTCACATTTATATGATTTTAAAATGTTGGCAAACTTCAAAAAAAAAATCATGGCCGACAAATTGAGAGAACGGTTATACCTTGCTATGTTTTTATCATGCTTATGCGTATGGAGTCTAGATCGTCTAACGCTCAAGCAATATGATAAATAGACATTGAAATTTTATGAAATTGTATATTTTTGAAAGGAGAAAAGTGTGTAAAAATCAAAAACAATATGAATAAATGAGTGCTGTTGATGTTTCGGTTTCATTGCAAAAGAATATTAGACCTCCAATGATAGCTTCAAGGTTAGTCCTTTTATTAAAACAAGAAAAAAGGAATACACACCTTTCCTAAAAACTAACCTAATGAGTAATAAATCTATAGTTTAAGAAAACCCACAACACGCTTATATTACAATAAGAACTAAAAAGAAAATAATTATTTATTGATTTAAATATTCGTTAAATAGGGATATGAAGTCCCCTGACTTGATGTTATTTAACCTTTTAAACTAGCTTAAAATAGGATTAAAGTAATTGGCACGTAGTCATAGTCGAAATAAAGTCCACTGAAAAGTTAGTTGCAGTTATTTTTTACAGGCATCCCATTGGTAGAGGGCTTCGGGTGTACGAATCTGTTGTAACATCAGGAGTTCAAGACTTGCTCTAGCTGCTAGTATCTTAAAATTTCCTGCAATCACGTCGTAAGCAACAAAGTTCAACTCTGCCATTTCCTTGAAGGGATTTTCATGATTTCATACCTTTAGTAAAGTTAATATCATTTATTCATATTGTTTTTGTTTTTTACACACCTATCCTCTCTCAAAAATATACAATTTCATAAAATGTCAATGTCTATTTATCATTATGCTTGAGCGTTAGACGATCTAGAGTCCAAACGCATAAGTAGCCCATTACGAGCATTTGGGTACTTAAAGTTGACATTATAGACAATGGCCCGTAGTTATAGTCGAAAGTTAAAACCTCTTCTAGTTAAAATTAATCTTTAAGTTTAGAGCAGGCTGTAAGTTTTAGTCAGTTATAGACTTGTAACCAATCGGCATTAGGAAAACTTTGTTATTTTAGCAAGTTCACCCTGTGTCAACTGACTTTTATANCCTTTCCTAAAAACTAACCTAATGAGTAATAAATCTATAGTTTAAGAAAACCCACAACACGCTTATATTACAATAAGAACTAAAAAGAAAATAATTATTTATTGATTTAAATATTCGTTAAATAGGGATATGAAGTCCCCTGACTTGATGTTATTTAACCTTTTAAACTAGCTTAAAATAGGATTAAAGTAATTGGCACGTAGTCATAGTCGAAATAAAGTCCACTGAAAAGTTAGTTGCAGTTATTTTTTACAGGCATCCCATTGGTAGAGGGCTTCGGGTGTACGAATCTGTTGTAACATCAGGAGTTCAAGACTTGCTCTAGCTGCTAGTATCTTAAAATTTCCTGCAATCACGTCGTAAGCAACAAAGTTCAACTCTGCCATTTCCTTGAAGGGATTTTCATGATTTCATACCTTTAGTAAAGTTAATATCATTTATTCATATTGTTTTTGTTTTTTACACACCTATCCTCTCTCAAAAATATACAATTTCATAAAATGTCAATGTCTATTTATCATTATGCTTGAGCGTTAGACGATCTAGAGTCCAAACGCATAAGTAGCCCATTACGAGCATTTGGGTACTTAAAGTTGACATTATAGACAATGGCCCGTAGTTATAGTCGAAAGTTAAAACCTCTTCTAGTTAAAATTAATCTTTAAGTTTAGAGCAGGCTGTAAGTTTTAGTCAGTTATAGACTTGTAACCAATCGGCATTAGGAAAACTTTGTTATTTTAGCAAGTTCACCCTGTGTCAACTGACTTTTATAAACAATTTTGAAAATGGCGCAGCAAACTGTAAGTAAGTGACAAATTTTTGTAAAATATAATTTATTAACGTAAATAATTTAATTTTTATAGGAAGTGAAAAGAATTCGTGAAGTTAATTGGACTTCTGCTGAAAATACCTGCTTGCGGTCCTCCTCTTTCATTTGAAAATGATCTTGGCGTTCCTTGTATGTTTTCCTATTTCTGGTTGCGATTGTATCATCCAAAATCGCAAAATCTCGAAATATCCTTTGATTGGGAAGCATATTCTTCAAATTAAGACCACTTTTGTATTTTCTCCGCAAATTTTGATAGGAAAACGTCAACTTAGAGTAAGCTTTTAAGACTTTAAAACCTCGTCAACCTCATTTTAAATTCAAAATACCGTTTTAAAGTTAAAAGGTCTTTTAACCCTGGAAGTGCTTTGCTCTTTTGACCCTGTCTGCGGGCTTGTTAGTCGAAACGACTAACACGAACTTTGAATTGAAATAACAAACATAAAAGAGTTAAAAACGAAAATACATNAACTTAGAGTAAGCTTTTAAGACTTTAAAACCTCGTCAACCTCATTTTAAATTCAAAATACCGTTTTAAAGTTAAAAGGTCTTTTAACCCTGGAAGTGCTTTGCTCTTTTGACCCTGTCTGCGGGCTTGTTAGTCGAAACGACTAACACGAACTTTGAATTGAAATAACAAACATAAAAGAGTTAAAAACGAAAATACATTTTATGAATTTTAGTCCTTTATAGTTTTTCAAACACATAAACAAAATATGAAATACATATTATTTTCTCTGTTACATATAATAAACAAAATGGTAAAAGCCTTCAGAGACAGGTACGAAGCGAAACACGATTTTTGTTAGTCGAATCGAATAACGAAGCACGTCCAGGGGTAAGTTGACTATGACAGTGTTAAAAGAGTGTTTATCTTAATATACAGTTTTAAATGTTAAAACCTGCCTCTAACTTGTCTATAACTACGGGCCAATGTTTTTGTGTAAAAATAAAAATTTTAAAAAATGCTATAATCAAATAAAAATCAAAAAGAAAAATGATTGCTTAATTTTTTTATACGTTGCACATTAATGTAAAAAATGTACAATTAAAGCCCTTAATAAGACGTAAGAAATGAATTTTTTTTATTAAGTTTCGTTAAAAGGTTTCCAAGATACAGCACTTTAAAGGAAGGCATGTATGACGTTTTCTTAAAACTTAACCCCCTTATTCTAGAACCCGAATTTTCGTAATTCGTAGCTACGATACGAAAAACGAAAAATCCACATGCTGCAACCCTTGCGGAAACATGTGCAGCATTGCCAGCTATCAGTTGTTTTTCGAAGATAGCTGAATGAAGGAAAACAAAGTGGAAAGGAATTAAAAAAACACGCATGAAGTGCTTATTTATAGTAAAATTGTTCGATTTTACATATTTTGAAGGAAACGGTAGATTCTATTGCATTTGCAATTATAGCAGCCGAGTAAGAGCGCGCTATAGGAATGATTTCACAAAGATACGCGGAGCTGTCGGGCATAGTAACCATGGGCGCGTCTTTGTCAGCTTCTGGTGGAATTGTTGAACCAAAATCCAGAACTACTCCTATGCTTGAAGAGCTGGTTCTCAATCCAGTTAATGCAATAACAGCTTCTTCCAAGCCATTGAAGACATGCACTTTGTTAGGTTACTAAGTAGAATTCTCCTTTCCGTGTTGCCGGAGAAGAAGGGCTTCCGCATGTCAAAGGTATACAACACTTCTTGTGCACATCACTCCGGCTACGCCATCCACAAAATTTTTGCGCAGAACCCACGTCAAAATTTGCAAAAAAGTGCATAGTGCAAACCGAATTTATTAATATGATAGTGCTCGGAAATTTGAATCATTTATTTTAAATAAAATTTTAATCGAGTTTTTGTCCTTAATTTATGTTCATTTTTCTTAGGTAATGTGATTTTCGTCGACAAGGGATGACGGAAATTCGTTCCAAAATAAAAAATGTTAATCCGGACCCAAGATTCTCGATAAGGGGCAACAAAGATTCTGTTTTACTCGTTTATATAAAGCAGTGGATAAAAATATATTATATGCGAAGGGCCAATTTATCTGTTTAAATGAACACCACTAATATTTCCTGCAAACACACATCGATTTACGTCTTTTATCTCGCCTCCGACACAGAATTGTTTTCGTTCAAAATTACGCAAAAAAGCGTACTTGTTCGTTTTTAGGCATGCCATTGTTACGAATTTCGAAAGTTCGAAAATACGATTCAGATTACAGCATACTATTTCTACGATTCGTAGCAAAATCGGAATACGAAAGAGTTGCAGAATAGGGGTGTAAGTTTCGTGTAAATAGGCAACCCTACGTCATATCGGCAAAATATGCTGCACGTATATTCATGTCACCTAGACCTTCAATCTCTTCAACTTTCATCCAAATCCTGAGAGATCGCGCACAAAGGTGGCCGCGGTGATGAAAAGCCTCTATATATATTTGGACGACACTCAAACTAATTCGGTCACATTTAAAACTACTGCGGAAACTCATCTTGGGAGATGGATGTTCAAGGCGATGCCGCGCAATAAAGCCATAGGAAATAACGCCATGTTTTTATTTCACTTTATTTTGAGAAATAAAGCCATATTTATTCGTATGGTCTTATTCCTCACTGTGAAAGTCAAAGCAGTTATGGCGTTATTGCACTTTTGATAATTTTTATTTAGTGCACAGCTGGTGTGCATATGTATGTACATAAAGTAACTCGGTAATTCTCTAGTTGAAGGTACAAGTTGCAAAACAAAAAAAAAATCCCAAAACTGTCAGGAGGGGTACCAATAGGCTCATTTTTATCCCAGTGTTAACAATTCGGAGGTGGCGGGTTTATATTGTTATTAAAAAACAAGTAAGAAAGTCTAAGTTCGGGCGGAGTCGAACATTAAATATCCGACGCAAGTATTAGACATATGTTTTTTACCTTTCCGAAAACTACCGCTCCATGGTAAGCAGGGATGGTTTATTTTAAACATCTTCGATAGGACGTTCAGTTGGAAATAAAGAGATAAACTTACATATATAGTCATATGTGGGCGGTATCATGCCTATTTTCCAAAATTCCAAATAATGTTACTTAGCGTCCTTAAATTTCGAAATATAGAAGTTTCAAGCATTTCTGAAATTTACCGTTATATGAAGTTTCCGTAAATTTAGTCCGATTTGAATAATTTTCAAGGTTTTGCCTTTATGTGGCAAGCACAATAACCATACCGAGTTTGGTACAAATTGGTAGAACGGTTACCGGGTTACTGCCACGCCCATTTTCCAAAATTTTATCATAAACGTATTTCTTGGTAAAGAATTATTGCAAGCATCAATCTATATATATAAATGTGAATGTCTGTTTGTTTATTACCTTATAACTTCTGAACCGCGGAACGGAATCGCACGAAACTTTGCACACTTATTTGCTTTTACCCCGGGAAGGTTATAGGCACCTCCTACACTAACTAAAATTTTCATGTTGTATATTTCTTCAAATATTTGTGCTACAGCATTGGAACTTGCTGTCGAGATAAAAAAAACTAATTCCGTACTCATGGAAAAATATGGGCGACATTGGAGAAGGTTGCGTGGCACCTTCCATAGGCGTGAATTATTTAATCAGCTTTAATTTCGGAACCGTAAGCCACATGAACTCGAAATTTGGTATGCCAACATCTATAGTAGATGCTTATCTTAAGGTATATATAAATGAGTTTGTAAAAGGGGGCGTGGCAGATAACATAGGCGTGGAATTTTTAGTCAGTCATAACTTTGGAACCATGAACTTGAAATGTGGTATGCAGACATATCTATGGTAGGAGCTTATAGTAAGATATATTTATAAATGAGACTGTGAAAGGGGGCTGCAAATCCCAAAGGCGTGGAATATTTTACCAGTTACAACTTCAGAACCATAGGTCACATAAACATGACATTTGGTATACAGACATATCTATGGTAGGTGCTTATAGTAAGTTATATATAAATGACTTTGTAAAAGGGGGCGTAGCACTTAACATAGGCTTGGAATTTTTTATCAGCCATAACTTCGGAACCACAAATCACATGACCCCTTTAATTCCTTCTGACGTGAGGTGAAACCCGAGGGTAAAAGCTAGTTGTGAATAAATTAGCTTTAGTATTTACTGATTTATCGAAGATTTCAATTTCTCTAAATTACCGTTATATGGGATGTGGGCGTAGTTATTGTCCGACTTAAAAAAAATTCCGCCATTTGATATGTTGCACAAAGGCCCAACAACTGTGCCAAGTTTGGGAGAAATTGGTGGAGCGGTTACCAAGATATACACATAGCACACATAGTGGACGTGGCTATGCCCCTTTTCCAAAAATTTCTAATATTTATTAATATTTTTCGTCAAAAAAGGATTGTAAATATCAGTTTTGAGTGCATAAACTTCAGAAGTTACTAAAATATCGCAGTTTACGCATTTCTGAAAATTACCGTTATATGGGTGGAAGGCGTGGTTATTGTCCGATTTTGCCCATTTTCAATACCATCCGTCCTACGCCCGAAAGAAGTACACGTACCAAGTTTCGTTAAGATATCTCAATTTTTACTCGAGTTATCGAGTGCACACACGGACGGACAGACAGTCACCGCTTAATCGATTAAAAGGTCAAACACCGAGGATTTTAGTCAATATTAAAACTAAGTTGATATGATTTATTTGGATTTTTACTTCGATATACACAGAATGAGGTATGCGGTGCGGCGGCGACGAT
>NW_016158095.1:0-13965 GCF_001687245.7 Rhagoletis zephyria | reverse complement strand
AACACCGAGGATTTTAGTCAATATTAAAACTAAGTTGATATGATTTATTTGGATTTTTACTTCGATATACACAGAATGAGGTATGCGGTGCGGCGGCGGCGATTTCTCTAAATTACCGTTATATGGGATGTGGGCGTAGTTATTGTCCGACTTAAAAAAAAATCCGCCATTTGATATGTTGCACAAAGGCCAACAACTGTGCCAAGTTTGGGAGAAATTGGTGGAGCGGTTACCAAGATATACACATAGCACACATAGTGGACGTGGCTATGCCCCTTTTCCAAAAATTTCTAATATTTATTAATATTTTTCGTAAAATAATTATTGTAAATATCAGTTTTGAGTGAATAAACTTCAGAAGTTACTAAAATATCGCAGTTTACGCATTTCTGAAAATTACCGTTATATGGGAGGAAGGCGTGGTTATTGTCCGATTTTGCCCATTTTCAATACCATCCGTCCTACGCCCGAAACAAGTACACGTACCAAGTTTCGTTAAGATATCTCAATTTTTACTCGAGTTATCGAGTGCACACACGGACGGACGGACGGACAGACAGTCACCGCTTAATCGATTATCTTTATGTAGGGTTTGTGTGTTAGAGGGAGCGCAGGGTGCGCTGGAGAAATTTAAAAGGTCCAACACCGAGGATTTTAGTCAATATTAAAACTAAGTTGATATGATTTATTTGGATTTTTACTTCGATATACACAGAATGAGGTATGCGGTGCGGCGGCGACGATGGGTGGAGAGCACAATATAACCAGTAAACAACCTTGGGTGAATTTGACGACTGCCTTCCTCGGGGATGAATATGCCAGGCATGAAATTATGGGTACACACGCTTTCTAAGCACGCAGGGTTGCTTTTGAGAAACAAAAAATAATTAACTCCAAACAGTTTCAAAAAGTACAGTGTAAAACGAAATTTATTGAATAATTCCACATAAAACAGTACACATAAATGACACATTTTATAAACGATTTCAATAAAACGCATTTCATAACCTTATTTGTGCAAAAGGCCTGTGCCAATTGATAGAAAGGTACTCCGGATTGCAAATTTTTGACAACTATGAGGTAAATGAATATTTTCAACCCGCTGGTGAAAAATTTTACAGCAAGAATTACACCATGGAACTTTTCTACTAATTGACATGAAATTACTATCTCAGCGCTCGGAGCGCCGCCACTGGGGGCCTTTGCCAACTTATTATTCTACTACTACTTACTATTCTAAGAGATTGAAAATCTGGAAAGATCAAACACAAATTTTGAGATTTCTTGTTGTTAATACGAACGTCATAAATTTTACCTAGCTCGTGGAACCACGCAAAATTTTGACAGCTTGTAAATATGTATACACTTAGGGCCGGTTTTTCAATGTCTGATAAGCACAAATCGGAGGTAGAAGCTCCGGTTAGATACAACGACTACTTTATCGATCACATGTTATATGCATGATGTCGAAATCGTCGATAATGATGTTTATCCGGCAAGTAGTGATAACCAGACATTGAACAACCGGCCCTTAAAGTTGTTGGCGGTAATAAAGAGTAAAAATCAAAATGGAGTCTGGAAAAGAACAAAAAAGGTACGTTAGCTGTCAGTTATAAAATAAATCAAATTTATTTGCGAATATTTGTTAATTCTATTTATTGAAAGGCAACCACGCGGAAAAGCTTGTGTTAATTATATTGATAACAGAACCTGGCAACTCGCACGTTGCCTAAATTCTCAAGTGACATCAAATCCACAAATGAATACATTGCTTGTATTACCATCAATATCGCCATGTATAAACATTAACAACATACAAAAAAAAAGCTTTCGCACGAGCGTTTGTTTGGTTTTTCAACACCATTTATAATTTTCTTTTAATAAAATCACGATTTGTCAAAGGCTTAAATTTATTTATCTAGAAATAATGCAGCACACAACCCTGAAATCTAAGAAAAAGTCTGAGGAAGGCCATTAAATAGCAGCACACAACCCAGTGCCTTCCTCAAGGGTGAATGTAGCTACAACAACAACGATTACTACAACAACCCAAAAAGGTTGGCTACTGTCTATACTGTGGTGGAGAGCAACTAACTATTTTATTATGTATATACAGCTACAACGACAACTAAAACAAATCAATTCATTTAATTCACAATAGTGTGCACAAAGAGTTGCCAGCCGCTCGCAGATTAATAAAAAGGATTTAAACTATTCTAAGAGATTGAGGCTCATGTCCTCAACATTCTTTTCATTCTGATCATTTATGTATACATTTGTCTATATCTATTTCGATTCGTTTTGTCTGTTACAAACAACCGTTATGTGAACAAAGTTATAATACTTTTTTGATATGTTGCTCTTTTTTATGAGTAATTGCACGATCAAAAATGCACTAAATCAACAATATTCTCTTTTGAAACTCTAGTAAAATATATTTGAAAAACTTTTTCAAAAAGTACATAATTGTTTATTATTATTTTGTTATTAAAAAACAAGTAAACAATGTTCCCGAACTGAAACGAGAAAATGCAAAATGGCGTAAAGTGCTGCCACTTTATTTATATTTCGTAATAATTAAGTTTTCCTTATATGGCGTCTGCAATGTTGAGTACTTTTCGGTTTTGCAATTTTATACACACTTTTTTTATATAAGTATATCTTACAGATTTACAAGAAAATCTCATAGATATATACATATGTATGTATATATATTATTTTGTATAGATATAACGTATGAATATGAAATTTTGTTTTAAATCGGGAAAATGTATATTAACTTGAGGTATGTATAAAATTGTTAATGACAGAAACGAAAAGTACTCAACCCCATATACATATATCGTCGTTTAAAGTACAAAACCGCCTATCGTCGTTCTGCAAAACCGCGTAAATTAAATTTTTTCCCAAAAGTTGGAATTGCTCACCGAAGCTCTTGGCTCAAGCCTTATCTATTCGTGCTGAAATATACTAGCCAGAAATGCGATTGCTTTATAATAGAGAACAAATTTGAAATATGAGTGTTTTTTCTCTCTACAAAATAATTTATGCAACCTCACATACGCGGTTTAGCGTCATCTTGATACGCGGTTTTGTACTTTAAACGACGATATATAGATATATAAATATATCTTACTGATTTAAAAGAAAACCTCATATATGTACATATGTATATCAAAAGCAAGAATGAACAAAGCAACAATCTTATACGGGGGGAGCGCAAGCACAGCGCAGGGTGGCGAGCCAACGCGGACCGCCGCTAAACAGACAACATTTACTTTTTGTATTGAAATAAGATCGTATGGATTTATTTCTCATATGTAAAATTTTTGCTTATGGCTTTATTTCACTTTCCCCATCGAAATATAGGGATATGTCTTTATTTCTCCATTTCCTATGGCTTTATTGCACGGCATCGTTCAAGGCTAATCTATTGCCTTAAAGTTTATATGTTCCAAGAACAATTCGACGTCGGTAACAAATAAAATTATAGTTTAAAAAACTAAAACCTCGCTGTTATAATTTCCATTCGTACTGTCATCAGGTATGTAATTTGAGAATAGAAATTGCTGCATCTTTTAGGCGCGTCAATATTACATAGTTACATCCCGAGCTAATAAAAGGGAGGTAAAAAGAATTACGTGGGTTAAGCGACGTTTGTATTTTTATGAGTATTGTTTATATTAGATCTTAATAATGATACCCACCTGTTGAATCTCTTCGTAGCCTGCAGTGCGATACGATTTTTAAGCTGAGTCGATGAAGAGACAAATCTAAACATAATGGCTATCTTATGGGCTGTTTTAGCTAACGCGTAAAAGCACATTTAGCGCATTTAGCTCTAAAGGCTACTCTAAATGTACATTTATCCATACAAAATTCGTCACCTAAATGCAACTAAATGCAACTCCATTTTTGCATTAAGAATCTAAATGCTAAAAGCACCCCTGTGATCTTCCAAAATTTCCTCGATTCGAACATGCTTTAATGAGAAAAAGTGGCAACATTGCTTTTTCGAGTATACAGTCGCTAGCTGCGTTTCAGTGATCACCGATCGAGATTTCATGTATTATTTTACATTATTTGGATATAGAAAAGTTACGCAAATTCAACATCGATATGATGCTGATAGACATCTGGATTAGTTTGTGATGAACTCTGTTTGTTTTGTTTCCTAATTAAGTGTGGAAATTATAATTGACAGCACCGACAAATTCTGTCGGTTATGGTTAAAACAATTCAAGTTTTTGTATTGAATTTTCGGTTTAGAATTTATTTTTTCCTTTTCAGTAGGGGTTTTTGCACATTAGCGTTTTTGCTGCATTTAAAATGCAACATTTAGCACTTTCGAACATATGTTTTCGAAGAGCGTTCATGCTATCGCATTTAGCAAATGTACATTTACGCGAGTTCGAAATCGTATGCTTTTGACAAACAGCCGTGTTCCAGTCGCTTATTCAGATCCGTATCTATTGCGATCAATTCTCGCGCAAAAGATAATGCGCAAAAAACCTTACTGAAAAGGAAAAAATAAATTTTAAACCAAAAATTCAATACAAACACTTGAATTGTTTTAACCATAACCGAACATTTGTTTGTGTATATATTCATTTGTCGGTGCTGTCAATTAAAATTTCCTCACTTAATTAGGAAACAAAACAAACAGAGTTGATCACAAATTGATCCAGATTTCTATCAGCACCACATCGATGTTGAATTTGCGTAACTTTTCTTTATCCAAATAATGTAAAATAATAAATGAAATCTCGATCGGCAATCACTGAAACGCAGCTAAAGGGTAAACACACCAAAACTGCGACACTTAGAAATTACTACCAGAAACAAACTAGCAGGCTTTGAAATTTTTTTTTTGTATTATATAACTTGGAAGTTTAGATGTTATTAAAATGTTAAAATATTAGTTATTATTTGCTCCATATGCAAGTGATCGGTATTTTCATCGCACACGCGCCATCATGTTCTGTACGACTGCATTATCGACTTTACGCGATGCGCACAACTACTTTGTTTTGCACTCTTCAATATTTTTCACTGTTTCACCTGTTTTCTGCAAGATTTCTTTGACAATTGACCAATATTCCCCAATAGGACGTGGCTCTGGGCTATTGGGTGGATTGCAGTCGTGAGGTACAAAATTGATGTTATTNGTCCCGGATGGGAAAAAAGGGCTGCTCTTACGGCCACAGGATCAAATAGCTTGCCAAACCATGTGGTTTTTTGGAAATTTGGACTTCATTTTCAGCTTACAACTTTCAGGGGCATCTTGACGACTTGCACCAGTATAAAAATCTTGACCTGCAATATATTTTGAATTTTTATAACAGTAGGTTTCGTAGTCGATAACAATGCAGTTGTATTTTTTAATGTAGAATTCATACAACTTCGAATGCAGGATTTCGCTGCAACATTCTACTTTGCGCCTCGGTCTGGCGCTGTTTGAGCTGTAGAACATCTCAATGAAGCATTCTGCGTACGGATTTTGCAACATAACGCCACAAAATCTTCGGATTTCGCGAAAACGCACTGAGGACCTTCCGGGCACTGTTTTTATCACATTGACCATGCTAACCCACGCTCCCTGGTTTTCTCGTAACTGCCAGGCCTTATTGGTACCGATTAAAACCCTGCAAACTGTCGAATAGTGCAATCTTTAATGTTTTAGCAATTTTACGTGTACTTAAGGCCAAGAATGATAGAATACAAGATTGCGCCGTCCTGGGTGTTGACATTTGTGTACCACAAGTAAACAAAGAATAGAGCGAAAAGAAGAACGAGTTGAAACAGCCAAAGCAGTTCACTTTACTGCGAAAAACGTGTTTTAATTTTGCTAAATGCGAAAATATTGCATTTTCACCTAATCTATTAGAAAACAGTGAACATTGTAGTGCACTCCATTGCTTTACAATTGAGGCTGCTTCAGCAAACGTTTTAGTGCACTCCATTGCTTTGCAATTAAGGCTGCTGCAGAAAACTGCAGCAGCATCTCTGCGGGACTGATAAGTTAATGGGCTGTTTTTGCTTACGCGTAAAAGCACATTTAGTGCATTTAGCTCTAAATGCTACTCTAAATGTACATTTATCCATACCAAATTCGTCACCTAAATGCAACTATATGCAACTCCATTTTTGCATTAAGAATCTAAATGCTAAAAGCAACCCTGTGATCTTCCAAAATTTCCACGATTCGAACATGGTTTAATGAGAAAAAGTGGCAACATTGCTTTTTCGCGTATACAGTGGCTAGCTGCGTTTCAGGGATCGCCGATCGAGATAAAGAAAAGTTACGCCAATTCAACATCGATGTGATGCTGATAGAAATCTGGATCAATTTGTGATCAAATCTGTTTGTTTTGTTTCCTAATTAAGTGAGGAAATTTTAATTGACAGCACCGAGAAATGAATATATACACAAACAAATGTTCGGTTNGTCATGTGGTCAGCTTATGGTATTTGAATTTCAAAATATTGAATTCGTTTTGGGTAAGTTATAAGCTTCCCAAAATGTCGCAGTTTTGGTGTGTTCACCCTTTAGCCACTGTATACGCGAAAAAGCAATGTTGCCACTTTTTCTCATTAAACCATGTTCGAATCGTGGACATTTTGGAAGATCACAGGGTTGCTTTTAGCATTTAGATTCTTAATGCAAAAATGGGGTTGCATTTAGTTGCATTTAGGTGACGAATTTTATACGGATAAATGCAATGCAATTTTCCACGTCGGTCTGCCAAGGATGCCACTTGGATAATAGGTGCAAAGCGTCTTCTAAGACATTTATATTGTCATGGGATTCCCATAGGCTTGGCCAAAAGTTCCGGGGAATCGATGGTCGAAATAAAAATCACAAACCATCGTGAAACCCGATTCATCAAAATGCCTGATGGACCTCTTGGAGTACGAGCAGCATTGAGTGCAGGAATGCAGGTAGTAATAGTGCCTGACCAGCCTGTGCCGAAGAAACTCTACGAAGGGGCAACAATAGTTTTCAAATCGTTACAAGATTTCAAACCAGAATATTATGTCTTGCCGCCATTTCCCTCAATTTAAATAGTTTACTTTCGAAATGTTCCCAAATTTATCCTGTGTGTAGTGATAAATCTAACAACTAAAAGATTAATAATGAATTATGCATACATTTAAGTATATTTTATTCGTCTGAAATAGTCTCTATTTTTAATCTGATGCCCTTCTTGATGACTTTAAGTCTTTGTTACAGCTTCCAACTGCTTTTGTATTTCCGGTGCTGATTGGTTCGTCAATGGAACAGACGTCTCTTTACCTAAAGCTATTGAAATAAGAAGTTAGAATCTCTTAATCTTGTTCATTATAGGATCATACCAAATCGTGCCCATAAACGTGGTTGAATTCCTGAACATTCACGTATTAGAATAGGCAAATCTGGATTGTTCTTTTTAAGGCTGGGATAAAATTTTTCCACAAACTCCCTAAAAAGAAATTTTTTTATTAGACAAGTTAAAATTTTACTTAGAAAAATGGTAATTCTCTAGGTTAGGATAACAACCGCTAAAAAAGGTCCGGAAATGTCGGTAGGGGTACCAATCGCGTTTCGGTCCCCGTATTAACAATCCGGAGGGGGAGAGCTAATATTATTAACCATTTAAAAGTTATAAACAAAAAACTATTGTTAAATTTCGTTGTTTTGTATGGGCAATTACCCCGACAAAGAAAAATTTTTTAGTTTCACTAAATGCGGCCTTGGTTTGATATATATATCATATATATAAATAATGAAATATTTTAATAAAAAATCGCGCGGTTTTTTATTAAAAATTTTCGCCTGCGGCGCTTTTTCCATAAAAATCAATACTTCGATAAATAATGAAAATTTTTAATAAAAAATCGCGCGATTTCTTATAAGTAATAAAAGTGAATAAATGATTTTGTTTGCATAAAACAATAACCGGAGACGTTGTAATAGTGTTTTAAAAGTGGAAACTGGTGATTTAGTGCATTTTTGACGTGATAATTGCTCATAGAAAACAACGAAATTTTGTTGTTTTAGAAAATACGATATAGAAAGAAGAAACACTGCGTAAGTTACGTGTAGGAACATTGAAAGTTATTCTTTCCAAGAGGTTAGGGCAATCAACCGATCCATTCTAGAGATTGGCAACGAATGAGCAAGCAAGATAAGCAGATCTGCTACTTAGAGTTTGTAAATTTAGAAGTGCACAACGTGATTCATATGAGGGAATGGGTTCACTAAAATTCAGTGAGCGTAAAGCAAATTTTATAAATTTTTTTCTGTATCCGTTCTAATCGCGTGATATGAGAATTGTGGTATGGTCTCCAAATGAATGACGCATACTCCAACCTGGATCTTACTAGAGTAATATAAAGCAGCTTCAAAGTGTATGGATCGTAAAAAGATGAACTATTACGCCGGACGAAAGCCAGCATCGCGTATGATTTGCCAACTATATATTCGATATGCGTGGAAAAATTTAGTTTCGTGTCGAAGTAGACACCTAGATCCTTGACTTCATTAACATGATTAAGAGGAGATCCAGAAATATGATAGCGCGTGTGGAGCGGAATTAGCTTTCTGGTATAAGTACAATGTGAGCACTTATTTATATTTAGATGAAGACGGTTTCGTTTGCACCAATCGTGTAGTTTAACGAGTTCTCCTTGA
This sequence comes from Rhagoletis zephyria, assembly GCF_001687245.7. NCBI lineage: Eukaryota > Metazoa > Arthropoda > Insecta > Diptera > Tephritidae > Rhagoletis > Rhagoletis zephyria. The sequence continues at coordinate 5,291 of NW_016158095.1, read as the reverse complement.
AGGGCAATGGAATCGTTTATACATTTAATGACGGAGTAAATTTTGAGATCGTCCGCATATAATAGATATTTAGATGACGAGAAGCAGGACCCTATGTCATTAATAAATAAAATAAACAACAGTGGTCCAAGTATACTACCTTGAGGAACACCCGACGTCGCAATAAAAGGCTGTGAGTAGACATCCTCGAACACAACCATGCAATTTCTGTCAGACAAATATGATTTAATCCACTCCAAAAAATTAGAGTGGAAACCCATAGAGAATAATTTAGACACTAAGACCTTGTGAGAAACTCTGTCAAATGCCTTTGAAAAGTCAGTATATATTGTGTCGACTTGCTGGCCTGCTTGAAAAGCAGAGAGACAATCTTCCGTAAAAATCGCAAGATTAGAGACTGTGGACCTTCCTTTAATAAAACCATGTTGGTTTGGACTAATTAAGCTGCTAACTGAGAATGACAATTTCACCTTAATAACACATTCAAAAATTTTCGCTACTGTGGTTAACTTTGAAATTGGTCTATAATTAGATACATCATTTTTGTTGCCACTTTTAAAAATCGGGGTTATCTGAGCCTTTTTCCAATCATCAATAAATTTACCCGATGCTAAAGACATATTAAAAATCAGTGTCAAAGGTTGGATTAATGCAGGGCATTTTTTAAAGAGTATGGCTGAAAGGCCATCAGGATCCATAAGATTTGAGGTTTTAAGTGAATCAATACCACTACCAACGTCCACTTCCGACAGTATAAGCGACCCAAACGCAGGTAGGCATTCAGGAATAAAGGCATTAGCATGGGTAATATCTGAGTCGGAGACAAAATTTGAGGAGAAAAACTCGGCAAAAATATTGGCTGCTTCCTCGGGACAACTTGCATGTTTATCCTTATAAAAAACAGACGCAGGAATGCTGGATTTCGAAGATTTGGATTTAATATAACTCCAGAATGCTTTAGGATTTTTTTTTATATTAGCTTCCTGGTAATTAACGTATTTAGCGTAGAGTAACTTATCGAGTTCATTAAATTTCTTTAAATATAATTGGTATTGCTCATAATAAAATAGTAGTTTAGTCGCTTTAAACTTTTTATGGTACTTATTTTTACGATTTTTAAGATGCTTTAGATGTTTAGTATACCAAGGTATCTTATACGTTTTTCTTGGAAAAGTAGGGATATTATTTACGCAAACCTCATAGATTAATGATTTGAAAAGACCAAAGGCCTTCGCAGTATCTAAGTTACCAAGTAAGTGAGACCAATCGTACCCCTGAATAATATAATTCAAGTCATTAAAATTGCACAAGTTATAATTTAATTTGGGACGAGAACTAAATTGTGGAGCAGCAAAATATTCATAGAACTGTAGGCTTATAACTAGAGGAATATGGTGCAAGTTTTCAGCTGAGATCGGAGAACTACAAACTGACAATCGAAAATGCAAATTATTAGATAAAAAAACTAGATCTAAAAGCCGATTATGCTTGTTAAAAAAGCCATTGACTTGACATAAACCAATACTTAAGAGACTGTCAATAACAAGGATTTCACTTTCACTAGAAATATTTACAGGAGTTAAGACAAATAGGCTGTTCAAATTACGCCAAGAAATATTACATAAATTAAAATCCCCAAGAACACAAAGTTGGTGATCTCCTATACTAGAACTTAATGAAATAATATTATCGATATGTGCCTTGTAAATCATATAGTTGCTGTTCGGAGGAATATATGAGGCACACAGAAAGAGTAGTCCACCCGGGCACCGCACACTGACGCATAGTTGATCAAGAATAGAGTCTGCATTTTTCAAATTGATAGACGCTGAACAGAGTTTACGTTGTACCGCGATTAAAACTCCACCACCTCTCGAACACCCAGTTTTTAATTCATCTCTATCCTTCCGAAATACATTATAGAGAGTAGCATCAAAGAATTCAGCATCAAAGAAATTTGGGGTTAGCCAACTTTCAATTATAATGAAAATGTCATATTCTTGATGTGAGCTTAGTCTACGAACCACATCACCTTTAGATCGCATGCCAGACACATTATGAAAATAGATTTTCAGCTCATTCGCAGGTTTAACATTTACTAGGCTGGTTGAGACTGTTTTTCCTTTCTTTGTAAAAAACGAAAAGGACGAACCGTAACATTAGCAGGCCAGATTTCGGGCATAAGCAGCTTACGAAAGAGCCCTTCTGGAACACCCAATTTAAAATTCACATGTTTTAGAGACTCAGTTGCCGCATCTTTCTTTACAAGTTTGAAACAGGATAAAAGGTTTTTAGAGATGCCCGAATGTTTTTCTACATATATAAGTATATCATCAGTCTCCACTGATGGCATAAACGAGGCGAGATGAAGCCACTTTAAATGCTCGGCAACCTTAAGATCAGCGTTAGTACTGGATCCAAAAACCCGCAGATCATTCACTTTCTTAGCATTATTGTTACGAGGTACATTAGCCCCGATATCATTAAGATCATTAATGCGCGTAGAAGGCGAAGCGGCTGTATTAATAGGTAATCGCATATTGGCACACCCTAATGCAGTTAAAGTGTTTGCATTTGGATTAGCACAGGCAATGTCGCGCGCTGCGGAATTAGTAGAAAGAGGGATAGGCGATGAAGCGTGATTAACATTAGATTGCACAGAAAATGTATCAGCAGCAGCAGCGTAATTTGTAATTGAATTATAAGAATCATCGGTGTTGATTTCCGCAACAGCACCGGCAGGAGACCTAACAGAGCGATTTCCATTCGATTGCACGGAATTAGTGCCAGCAGCGGCAGCAGCAGCGTAGCTCATACCGGGTAAAGATGTATTAGCAGCAACAACAGCATTAGCAGTGCACGGGCTTGATGGCTTCGTGGTGGTAGTAGTAACAGCAGGTAAATTGACAGTGCAATCTGCGACAGTATTTGCATCCATGAGGACACCAACTTGACGTACAGTATTAGAGCCATGCGAACAAGTATTAGTATTAATATTAGTATTAGTATTAGGCAACAAAACAGCATCAGCGAACGACGAGCAAGATGGTCTAGTAGAAGCAGTGCTAAGAGAGACAGCAGGTGTAGATTGAAGAGCAACGGATGACAGCGATGTAGGCGCAGTAATAGAGGTGTATGTGCTATCGTTAGTTACAAGTGTATTGACAGCTGTAGCGATTGTCACAGCAGAATCCAAATGAGCGGGAGAGATACCGTTAACGTTACTGACAAACTGTGCCCGTGGCGAATTAAATGCATGAGAGACAGTGGAAAACTCCAAAACACCAGGCGAGGAAAAATAGTAGTTATTGTGGTAAGAAATATTAGCAGCAGTTTTTCTGGCATTGAATTCCGCAGCCATCATATCAGCATTCACAGCGTTAAGGTTATTTGCACTCGAGTTGTTGTTGGTCGAATGCAAGGAGATTATTAGATCTTTTATTGCATCAAATTGTTTCGACAAATCTTTGAATTTAGCATCAAAGGTATTTGAAATAAGATCAATACTAAGCTTTTGAGTTCCCAGAACTGCATCCAGAGCCTTAACGAGTTTCTCTGGCATGACAACACACTCATCACAAATATATAATAGATTACGTTTTGTTTTGACCAAATTGAAATCGTATTCAGAAACGTCTTTGCAGCAAACACGATGAAAAAATAGGGGGACCGAAACGCGTCGTTTGGTACCCCTCCCGACTTTTCCGGACCTATTTTAGAGGTTGTTACCCTATACTAGAGAATTACCAGAAAAATAAGTTATCTAATAGAAAAAAAATATTTTTAAAACAAGTTTTCTAAATATAAACGAAATCGGACAGTAAATACTGCTTTACCAAATATGTCGACTTATACGCCACTTATCGGCAAATTTTTGAAGTGAAACTTCTTAGGCGTCGGTATCGCAAAAATGGTGAGTGAAATTTTTAAAACAGAAAATGTTACATGAATAAGAAGGAAGATATAGTACAGAGAAGGGGAAAAAAGAAAGCGACGTGTTACGGCTATGCAAAGCAATAGTAGAGAGAGTACGAGGCGAGGTATTGATTTGAATAAAAATTTTCATTATGTATCGAATTATAGATTTTTATAAGCGCCGCAGGCGAAAATTTATCATTATTTATTTATCGAAGTATTGTTTTTTTTTTAAGCGCCGCAGACGAGAATTTGTAACAAAAAATTGCGTGATTTTTTATAAAAATTATTATTATTTATCGAAGTACTGATTTTTGTGAAAAAAGTGCCGCAGTCGAAAATGTTTAATAAAAGATCGCGCGATTTTTTATAAAAAATTTTGATTATTTATCGAAGTATTGGTTTTTTTTTTTAAAAAGCGCCGCAGGCAAAAATGTTTAATAAAAAATCTAGCGATTTTTTTATAAAAAATTTTCATTATTTATCAAAGTATTGATTTTTTTGAAAAAAGCGCCGCAGGTGAATCCGCACTTAGGGATTATAACCCTCTCTAAGCAGAATTCTCCTTTCTGTTTTGCGAAGAAAAGGGACTGAACACCTTTTGCAGAGAATACGTTTCTGCGTAGGCGGCCTTCGGCCGCACTTAGGGATTATAACCCTCACTAAGTAGAATTCTCCCGTCTGTTTTGCGAAGAAACGGAGCTGAACACTTTTTGCAGAGAACACCTTTCTACGTAAGCGGCCTTCGGCCGCACTTAGGCATTATAACCCTCACTAAGTAGAATCCTCCCGTCTGTTTTGCGAAGAAACGGAGCTGAACACTTTTTGCAGAGAACACCTTTCTACGTAAGCGGCCTTCGGCCGCACTTAGGCATTATAACCCTCACTAAGTAGAATCCTCCCGTCTGTTTTGCGAAGAAACGGAGCTGAACACTTTTTGCAGAGAACACCTTTCTACGTAAGCGGCCTTCGGCCGCACTTAGGCATTATAACCCTCACTAAGTAGAATCCTCCCGTCTGTTTTGCGAAGAAACGGAGCTGAACACTTTTTGCAGAGAACACCTTTCTACGTAAGCGGCCTTCGGCCGCACTTAGGCATTATAACCCTCACTAAGTAGAATCCTCCCGTCTGTTTTGCGAAGAAACGGAGCTGAACACTTTTTGCAGAGAACACCTTTCTACGTAAGCGGCCTTCGGCCGCACTTAGGCATTATAACCCTCACTAAGTAGAATCCTCCCGTCTGTTTTGCGAAGAAACGGAGCTGAACACTTTTTGCAGAGAACACCTTTCTGCGTAGACGGCCTTCAGCCGCACTTAGAGATTATAATAGCCCAGTTATGCATACTTTCACTGCTATACCATTTTTACGTAAAAA
>NW_016158094.1:157375-164628 GCF_001687245.7 Rhagoletis zephyria | reverse complement strand
CATGCCCGGAAAACCCGACAACCCTAACGGCTTTGTCCTTGTGGACCGCTTGTNTGACGGACGAAGTCCAGATGTTCATCAAGCAACCTCTGGACCCGTCAGCTTACCGACTGGCCCTGAACGGCATTAACAGGGAGTCAGTCTCGAGTTATGTAGACTCTAGACCTGTGAATGCCGTTCTAGGCATACCGCCCCGGACATAGACGAGACAGAGCTTCATCTGCCTCGGGAGACACGAACTACAATAGCCCTATCTGGGTAGATTGAAAGAGGATGTGCCAAATGAGTGTCCGGCATGCGGAGAGACCCCACATGACTCGAAACATCTCTTCGCATGCCCGGAAAACCCGACAACCCTAACGGCTTTGTCCTTGTGGACCGCTTGTGTATCGCTTTCACAAAATGCATTAGCGGAACTTAACGTTAAACCACCACAAATAACTTAATATGAAGATTTAAACTTTTCCTAAACGGGACTTTCGCAAAAGTAGTAACACGTTACATGTATGGAAGCGTTCTAGGTATTTGTCATGGTAGAATTATTTATTGTGCCACAGGTATTTATCATATTAACATGCATGTGCAATATTATATTTACCATCTTCATGAGATAGGTATGCAGCTCAATAGTTCGTAATCATTGGCACTGAGCTGGAGATTTGTTGCAGGTGCGTCATTAATAAAACAAACAAAAATGCCAATTAAGATACGAAGATGAACATCAAAGCGAAAGGTGCAAAAATACTATGATTCATAGTAGACCTGTTGGAATGTGAAGTTTTTTTTTTGGCTAAACTCGCGGTTCACGGTAATTAGAAATGAGCATGTTTAAATGCAAAACGAATTAGGTTTTTTACTTATTTCTATATGGCATAATATAGACAACCGCTGACTTGTACATTTAAACCATATCGAATTCCGTTTGCAGCAGAATTGTTTCCACTTAATAGCGGGTAATGTTTAATTTCTTTATTTATTAACAAACCCAGCGGACTCATGCGAGTGATACTGTGAGTGACTTTTAGACTGCAGATTCGTGTCTTCGTTGTCATAAATAGTAGATCTTCACCATTTTATTGGTAAAGAAAATTTGTTTAAATACAATTTCTATATGGGAGAACATTTAAAAAAACTATGCAACTGAAGTTGTCTGTGTGTAGGGCTGCGTTATTTAATGAACGATTTGGCTTAAAGCTGTTTAGCTTTCTTTAGATATTATTATGCACAACCCGTAGACACATGTACATATGTGCATATGTATGTATGTAATGCTCCTGTCTACATATATATATATATATATATGTGCCTACTTTTCATGCTCGTGGCGCAAACAAGAATCAGAACAAATTGACTACTAGATAGCCATAAACCTCACATACAGTTTACTTAAATTGAATTCGTATAACTTCGCAAAGCATATACACACGCATCTAGAAAGCGGTCGCTACAACTGAATCGCAGCAAAACTAATTCTTACAAAATAAATGTGAATAGGAAAGATATCAAAAGCGTGAAAAGAACCCACAAGACACGGGGCCGGCCACGTTTAACGTTCACGCCGATAATGCGAACAGCTGCCGCATGAAGTGGCCAAAAGCAAACATCAAATAACACAACTGAGTTTAATAAAGCGCACATTACTGCTCTGATGCGTTGGACATTTGTTGGCCTACAATGAGTAACTAACCAAGGGCGATGATTCCAGTGACACTCACATTTAAATACATACTAGATATGTATGTATGTATGTATGCATGTGGAATCATCCATAGAATGAACATTGGGTGCTTAGCTATGTTGGCAAATATACATATTAACTCATTCACGGTGCGCCACAAACCGCTCGTTGGTTTCTATGTATGCGCGTTCGCTCAAATATCCACCTGACGTAGGTACTATGAGGTACTATACAATGAGTAGAAAGATCATTTTTTAAGCGTGTACATGGAAGTAACTAGCTATTTGCAGATCGCTTTAAATCTTTTCTACGCGTCCATGCTAATTTGCGCTTAAATAGACAAGTATAATATTTCGATTGTACATAATACATATGTATGTATGTATGTACATACTATGTATGCATAAATTATCATTGCGTTATGAGTACATGGGTGTACTTGTCTATGCAATGACGATTGATGGCCAACAAACGAATCAGGAAGCAAGTACTAAAGCTGTATGCTAAATGTACGAAGGTTTTAAATAGCTAACCAGAGGTGTTTTGCGGATAAACACGAGTATTCCAATGAGAATTGACGTTGCGGTTATGTTGTCATTGCTATTGCCATTTCGTCTATACCCCTGGTAACTATGTACATATGTAGAAGTCAGTCATGTAGGTTGAAAAAGTTGGTTTCATGAATTTTACTATGTTTGTTATAAAAGGAGCATGTTTTTCGCCCACACATGAAGGGGCTACTTTAAATGTCATTGTTTGGTTGGCTGTCTACTAATTTCGGAGTAAAATAATGGATTTATATAGTTAGAATAAAAATTTACTTTGCACCTACCTAAAATGGTACGCAAGTGACGCAACCGGGATGCTGAATCCTTTTTACAATCTTGAAACTTGCCAGTGGACTTTTTTATATCCGCATGAGATTTTTTCGTAAACATCTTGTAGCTCCTTCTAATTTGCCTTTACTCACAACATTCTTTTATTGCCTCATCATCGAAATGATGTTTTTTCGCACTTGCTAAATGCATATGTACATAGGTAGATGTTGCTCAATTGGCCAGCGGAGCAGCCCATCAACTGGAGCGATGGAGAATAGCATGCAGAAATACATATATAGCTTCTTTTGAGGCGTTCACATCCGACAGGTGCTTGCTTATTCACTTCCTATGCCACACACAACACTAGATAGCGCTTGAGGTTTTCTCGATATTGCTGGTTTTTCTTTTCTCACTGCCACTAATACTGCAGGTGAAAATCTTTTCACATTTTTTCTTCACCACCATGAGACTTTCTTCGTATTACATTTTTTCAAATACATTTTTATACACTATATTTAATATTCTTACGATATTTCTTTATTAATTGTGACACTTTAACACTTAGTTAATGATTTAGTGTAATTTTTATGAACTTATAACACCTTTTTCTTGAAAAATATTGGTCGCGAAAAATTCAACAATGCAAAACCATACGAACAGTGAGAAAATTGTTGACGTTTCTGTCGAAAGAAAGGAGGAAAGAACAGTGTTGCAATTCTCAGTATGGACAGTACGGAAAAAATGAAAAAGAAAAATAAGTGCACGGTTGCCACTGTTCGTTGTTCCAAAGAACGTAAATGTGCGATACATACGATGTAAAGATACATTTACGTTCTTTGGTACAAGAAAAAAGCAACAAAGTCTAAACGGTAGAAGTTATAGCAGCTATTTCGGAGATCACCACATCTCCTCATCAGACTTCTTTTTTCTAGACTTCAGCAGGGAAAAAAGAAGTCTGATGCGAACCAGCTGCTATAACTTCTACCGCTAAGACTTTGTTGATTTTTCAAATTTTTCCTAATAAACAATCGTGGTCCAAAGCCAATAAAAATATTAAAAATAAAATGTTAATAGGCCACAATAACATTGACAGGTAAATTTATAGATTTACGTTCTTTGATCGTACCAAATCAAGTTCAAAGTACCAGTTTTGGTAGGAAAGTATCAAAATTGGCAACGCTGGTTGCGAGTGAGCACCAGCCTAGTGTCAAAATCGGTTTATGTTTTTTATTTATTCGTAAACAAAAAAATTTGGTTCGTACGGTCGTTTGGACTTGACAGCTCCTACACTGTAAAAATTTATACTTGATCTGCATCTGCTTGTTGAGTTACTTTAATACGAATTGGGAATAGGTTCAATTAAAAATTCAACCTATTGATAAGATGAACTAAAGGTGTTCTTACACGATATGTATTTGCATCAGTAAAGTCAGTCAGTGGCATTTCAATACATGCATATGTAATTGCGTATGTCTGTCAAATTCACAGTCTTTATTTAACTATGTGCGTTCTTTGAAAACGAAATCAACTAATCTCAGCTGATTCTATCTGTGTGTCAGATAAAATTAGAAACTTCGTATTCGTATTTCGTATGTACGTGCATCTGCTTTCTATAGAAACCAATCTAATTTATCTTTACACGATATTCTGGCATTTCCATATGTGAAACGTTGCATGTACGCATGCAAATACATATCGTGTAAGAACACCCTAAAATTGTTTTAAAGGTATATAGCGGCATAAAGTAAAAAGGAACTGCTTCGAAATTGCGAGTGAGAAAAAGTGGCAGCTTAAAGCGAAGCGCACATTAGCGCGATTCCATCGTTGCGAATACGTTGCGAATTCGGCTGTTAACTTCGAATCCGCAAACGTGCGCACACTTGAGCGATTTTTTCGCGTCGATTTCCGATGTACAATTCACTCAATTTTCCCTTTATTTCGTGTATTTTCGCACTCGGCGTGCCCAAATCGTACAAAATACTATTATTACGAACGTTTTTATTAGTTTTTGTACATTACACGTTTTTTTTTCTTTGCCTTTATTACTGTGACACCTTTCTTCTTCTTCTTTGACGCCTTCAAAACGCTGCAAGCCGCGTTTCGAACGCGTCAATAGAGAGGAACATTGAATGTTCGAAAAATTCGCAGCGACGGAATCGTGCAAGTGTGCGCTAGCGCATTAAAATGTATGGGTAGCATTGTTGTAATTTTTGGGCTTGCGGATTCGCAACGACAGAATCGCGCCAATGTGCGCTTCGCTTAATGGCAATTTGGTTTTATGATTTCTTTACTCATTGTACACAAAAAATTTGATTCGTCCGGTTGTTTGAACTCCTAAACTGTAAAAATGTATAATTGATCCACATCTACTTGAAATAAAATTGTTTTTAGAGCAGAAGAATTAAATGAATAGCCTTCAAAGTAATATTTGTGCTCATGATAATGGGTTCTGTCATTAGAAGTACAATTTATACATTTGTTTAAAGAGAAAAATGACCCAAATTTGAAAATTTTCTATATTTCATATAATCTACACGTTCTCTTGATGTAATATTTAATGTTTTAGGGTCATGTTTTAAAGCACCCATTTCTTCAGGTCTTTGTTCAGAATTTATGTTGGTCATTATGAACTTATATAAGGTATTTAGTTTAGTTATAAAAAAATATCTTTGTCAACATAAGCTTTCTAGTTTTAAAGCTATGTATGTAAATATGTAATGCAAATTCCAAAAAAAAAAATTGTCATGTGCAAAATATTGGCTTACTCTTTCTTGCCATTCTCGGGTTAAACATGTTTTTTTTTTGGGGTTTTTGGGTAGGCTGGCTAGTTTTCATCACCGCCAGGTTATTGCTCTGCTTTTAATATAGTATGTTATATTCCATTAATATATCCAATCGTCGCTCCACTGATACGCGATGGTAATACCGCTGCGGGCGAGAATCACGTGCAAAAGTTTATGCTTATACATATATGTATCGTACGTCTTATTCCTTTCAATTCTTTGCCAATCATATCAAATTAAAAAGTCTATTGTGATTTAATAGTCCACCAAGTTATCTCTAATTGTTGCTTATATGTCAGAATATATTATCCAGATGAAAATTTAAATGGTTGGGAACTAAGTCCTTATTTTGCTAGGTTATTCTTCCAATTGTAAATTATTGTGTTTTAATGGCCTCATCGCCAGGTTATTCCTCCAATTTGATCATTTTATAAATATTCGTCAAGTTACATTTTCAGATTTAAATTGAACAACTTCTTGTTTCGTTTCTTGGAACAGTTATTCAAGTTCCTGTTTTATTTCACAGTTAATTTGTTCCTACGATAGTACCGTATTAACGGTACGCTTTAACATTTTTATTTAAATTTTAGTATCAATTTTCTTTATGCCAACGTCTATTAGATTACTTAAGTAATTATTATTTTGTAGTATTGTCTTCTCCTGTTTTAAAACTTTAGTATTATATTTAATGAACCGACTTCATTTTTGTGTGTATATTAATCAGATACACATCAGATAAACAAAACTCGACAGGTCAGCACGAGCCATGATTCAATAATGGGTTAAACATGTCACTGAAAAAAATTAGCGCCGGAGTCAGCTGTTTACGTAAATCAACCTTCTTTTTCCAATCTACTCCTTGCTGTCTTTTCACATAACACCTTCACTGTTCCAGAAATCCTTTGGACAAAATGGCGATAGGCGCTTTTCCGGCCGCCAAATTAGGTGTTTTGGCTGTAAAGCAGATTAGCAAACCCATAGCTAACGTCATTAAAAGTAATGCCAAGCAGAGCCCTGTATTTCGGAAGTACGTTTGTATGCCACCGGCGCAGTGTAAGTATACCTGGAATTAAGTGTACTCCATATCTAGAGATGGAAGGAGTTAGCTACTCCTCATATGTACCAATTGCCATCGAGCGTCAAAAGCGTCNACCGGCGCAGTGTAAGTATACCTGGAATTAAGTGTACTCCATATCTAGAGATGGGAGGAGTTAGCTACTCCTCATATGTACCAATTGCCATCGAGCGTCAAAAGCGTGATATCTACCAATTGCCATTGAGCGTCACAAACCTTTAGTAATAGCGCCAAATGTAGAAATTTCTTGTTTGTACAATATAAACTATTTTAGTATTTATGTGTATTATAACGTAATACCTGTGTACCTCGTCCTGCCACTGGAAGAGCGCGATCGCGTTGTTGACTGCATGATATAATTAACATTTCTTAATATGTACATGATTTCATGTTATTTATAATTAACTTTTTATTAATATATTCATTATTTCTACAGTATACAACTGGGTTGAGGTAAAGACAAAAATGTGGGCCATGAATCTAGGCAAGCCAGTCGCAGTCCCTCCTCTGAACGAGGCCATGGCCATTGAATTAGGTGCAAACTTGTTGGGTGAAGCCATTATATTTGTGATAGGCGCTGGTGTGCTGATATTTGAATATACGCGGTTAGTCTTAAGTTGAAAGTACTGCAGTTCACTACAGATTAAATTTCTGTTGATATTTTTTTGACTTTACAGTCAATCCAACAATGAAGCGAAAAAGCAAGAAACTCTACGACAGGAAAAGGCCGATCTAGCGTTAACACTAGCCGAAATGGGTTTCCGACTAGAACGACAGGATGCACAAATCAGGGAAATGACACGCGCGCTGGCAGATTTAGGTAAGTTGATTCGTGTTTGCTGATGATGCTTTGTCGTGTTTGTCTGTTGTTCTTTTAATAAATAAATTTTTAATATTTT
>NW_016158094.1:112747-152714 GCF_001687245.7 Rhagoletis zephyria | reverse complement strand
GTAAACGGGATTTGGCTGTTATATTTTTTAATGGCTTCACGCATTGAACACTTATTTATAGTTTTAACATTGAGGATCTCTCTCATCTGTTGGAATTTAGGACATTGGTTCGATGAGGAAGGGTGGTTGCCTGAACAATTAGCACATAACATCTCTTGATCTTATTGTGCTAATGATTTTATTAATAAATGAAAAATAAGACTCTAGTGCAGTCTGATGGAGTATGGGGGGGAAGTGTACACGTGGCACAGACTGGGGGATTATGGCAATGCTTAGCTGTGTGACCAATAGATTGACATACCTTACAACGCATAGGGTTAGGGTAGTATGGACGAACGTCAAGAATCCTCCAGGCGACCTCAATTTTTTCCGGGAGAGTATATTTATCGAAGGTTAACAAGATGGCGCCAGAAGGCTTACGTGTGCTATCAATAATTTTTGAAAATTTATAAGCAGCTGTTACTCCGTGTTCCTTGAGGCCTCNATCGAAGGTTAACAAGATGGCGCCAGAAGGCTTACGTGTGCTATCAATAATTTTTGAAAATTTATAAGCAGCTGTTACTCCTTGTTCCTTGAGGCCTTCAACTATTTCGTCTTCGGAAACGTGGATTAAGAAGGGCGCATAAATTGTGCCTTTTACCGAATTGAGGTTATTGTGTAACTTTATAGAAATATTTCCAACACCGGGTAATGTCTTAGCATTCAGGAACCTATCAGCAGCTTTCTTATTCTTAGCAAGCAGCAATAAGCTGCCATCCCGAAGCTCAGAGATGACGTTGCCCTCACTGCTTATGGCTTGAATTCCTTTATGAATCGCAAAGCACGAAAAAGTTGTAATCGGTTTTTTATCATCAGATGATTTTATAATTAGGAATTTCGGGTCATCCTTTTTCATGATCGGGAGTCCAGGGAAAGGGTCCAACGGCGTTAAATCAGGTTTTTTTCGTTTTGGTTTCGGGGACGGAGATAACAGGGCAAACCTGTTCTCCCCAAGGTAGGTGGCCCCCGGGGCCATTTCGAACACACAAGTATGTATTTACGCGCTTGATTTTAATCTTTATTTTTAAACAAAAAATATATAAAGTCAGTTGAATGAAGAAAAATAACTGTAACCGTAACCGTAATATAACTGTTTTACACAAAGTGTATAACGTTTATACGAGAGCAAAATCAAAAAATGCAACCGTTCACTGAGAGAGCTAGTAGGTAACTGACTTTCAAATATATCTCAACGCTCTTCCACTTGAAACCCGTATTTTCGTATTTCCAATAACTTGCATATAAGTTAACTAAATTCAACTTTTCAAAGTGAGGCCAACCCTCTTCAGGATATTTAAAAGCTATTACCTTCTCATACTCCTCTCACCTGGCGCCCATATGGTGGTATGTATATATTTCTATTACGTAATTCCCTTAATTCAAATTAAATTTGATTTTTTAAACCGGTGGCAACTCTCATACAGTAAAGTTAAGAAACAAAGTTTTTCAAACGATTGATACCCATTTTGAAATTATTGGTTTCACTTTTTAAATAATTTTAATTAAAGTTTCTTTAAAGGTGGCAACTTTTTTCTCGAAAAAGTAAAACTTTATTGCACCATAGCCCAAACTCATTAATTTGACAGCTCACTTTAGAAAATCGACCTAACGGTGCAGATCTGATGGCATTAAGTAATTATTAAATAATTTCAGAGTGATTGTTTAACAGTTGGCATCTCTTTTATTTAGAAACAGTAAAACCGTATTGCACATTTACAACCCAAATTCTCAATCTCAATTGATACCTCATTTTTGAAAATCGAACAATCGGTGCAGATCTGGACAAAAAATCCCTTCGCGTATTATACTTATAAGATAAGATGAGATGACACTTCTATTTATTGTGTATTAACTCCCTAGCTTAAAAATCTTGATATATGTATATATACACCCCGCGACAAACGATAGCACATCAACATAAGTAGTTACCAGTTTTGAGTACTTTTGATTTTTATATATAAATATAGCTCTTTATCTAACAAATACCATATAAATCTAAATTTCAGACTTTGCTAAAAAATTATAAAAATTCCACAAACTTTTATCCCAAGTCCACGCATTTTAATTTTTTTCTGACGGTGTTATGCACTCTTTCCAAATAAAAATTACTTTGTATGGAAGAAACTGCGTGGTACTGCCGCAAATTTTCATATGAGAATCGAAGACGGTTTTGTTTAGGTTTAAAAATTACTAGCTTGCTTAGAAATTACTTCTTTTCAAATAACATTTTATGTAGTTTCTTTAGATTCCCTATCCAAGCTTTTTCAATGAAATTTTGTAATAGTTTATTGTTGGTTCCTGTTTGAGAAATAAACTACTATTGGGCCCGAAACAAGATATTAATGGACCCGATATGTATTGCTTTATGCATCTGGCTTTCCCAAATAGGCAGGCGAAAATTAATTTTAATATTTCTATCTTTGCTGCAGCATGTGTTTTTCTTTTATATCTTAATACTTACATATCGTCGTTTAAAGTACAAAACCGCGTATCGTCATTCTGCAAAACCGCGTAACTGACATTTGTTGCCAAAAATTGGCTTTGCTCACACAACTCTTGGCTTAATCCGTATCTATTCGTCCTGAAATATAGTAGCCAGAAATGCGATTGCTTTATAAAAAATATAACCATTTTGAAATATGAGTGTTTTTTATGAGGTTGCAAAATTCCACCCCACATACGGCGGTTTTGCATTTTGTTGATACGCGGTTTTGTACTTTAAACGACGATATGTAAAAGCCAAAAAAATGTTTTAAGCCATGTTGCGGTAAATAATGTAACGATTCTCTTTAAATTAGTCGTTGTTGTTGTAGCTGCTACTGAACCTCTCGAGTCGGCTCATTCGTCAATGTTTTCGTCAGGCTCAGCCAAGGGGAGGCCCAGGAAGTGCGAAACTTCCGCAGGGTCCGTCCTTAGGGACCGGGGCGTTAGCTGGGTGGGGTTTTGGGGGATGCGAAGAGGTGCCGTGAGTTATGTGGCGATTCTCCGCATGCCAATCACTCGTTGGGCACATCTTAATTCACTCTGCTCAGGTACGAGTTTAACCTGCTGCAATATCCAGAGTGAAATTGGGCTATTGTGGTGCGAGTCTCCCGGGGCAGACAAAGTTTCGTCCCGTCCACGTCGGTAGGTTGTGTACCCAAAACGGCATTCACAAATCGAGAGTCTATGTAACTAAAGACCGACTCCCAGTAAATACCGTTTAAGGCATGTCGCTAGGCAGTTGGGTCCATAGATTGTTTTATGAACCTATGGATTTCGTAAAGATGCCCTCTGACGTGCCTTGGCGAAGGCTCTTCTAAAAGCAGTGTCAGTTTGAATTAGTCCTTCAGGTTGATTCCACTGGATTGTTAAATAAACGCTCAAGTTACAGTACAACTATTATGTAAAACAAACACTTTAAAATACTTTTTAAGGCAATTCTGTATTTACAAAAGCAATTCTGTATTTACAATACTTGCTAACGCAATTGATCTCTGTACTCGTAGCTTTCTGTTTTACAACTAAACTCGCATCTCGATCTTCCGTCGATGTCAACTTTCTCTCTGCCGACCACAACCTTTTCCTGGGTACTTCGGAACGCGCCCACTGCTGCCGCCATTTTCGGACACCGACGTATCACCATTGAAACGTGGTTCACTGGCTCTTTGCCGAGACCACTGCCTGTTAAACATCTAATGGGCTTGCCATGACCTCATCCTCGTGGTGACCTTTCAATGAGTTGGAGACCGTGCCGCTTTTCCTGTATCGCTGAACCGCTTCCTTTTCCTATCAAAATGACTCCATATCCATCGCTGCTTACCTCTGCCTAACTAACCGCTTCCGTTGCTGCTGGAATCTTCGGGCCTTCTTCTAAGAGCAACCATCTGCTGCAGTACTAGTTGTCGTAACAGACCTTAAGTGGCACTTCCCTGTCGCGATATGTCAGAATAATTCCCTGAAGGTCAATCTTCATGCCTTGGCCAAGTAGAAAGTCCACGCCGATCACGACATCATCCACAATGCCTGCCACTATACACTTGTGTTACGAGGCCTCATCCCCGATTATTACCTCGCATGGTACTTTTCCTAACACTTGGTTGCGCTCACCAGTTTCAGTCTGCAAATTTGCCCCAGGTAGTGGTTTCACGTACCAAGCGGCCAAATTAGGTCGAATAATGGAATGTGATGCTTCAGTATCTATTGACAGCACCCGCTCTTGCCAATTCACACATTCACCAACAGTAAGGTTGCTCGGTTTTCGGCCAATTTGTGAGACGGAGATTATGGGGTCTTCAACTGCTAGGGAAAGCGCGCGCCCTTTCCTTCTGGCTCGTTTTTGTTTAACGACTGACTCAATGTCTGGTTCACATTTTTCAGCTCTGCGTTTGCGTCCTGCCGAAATTTTTGTTCCTGTTGGTTCCACGTTTTAAATGTTAATCAGTGCCATGTTTTTCACGGCCAGCAGTTTGATTATCTTCTTCAGAATTTCATTTGTCTCGTTCGGTGGATGGGATTTATGAGCTGGTCTACTTAAGACCACCGGCATTTCCCATGTCTTGAGACAGTTTCAGTAAATATTGACCTTGGATTCGCATATGTCTCTCGCACGGAATACATGTCCCGCATACCGTTTATAAATCTCTGGATTTTTACCTTTTCGGGGTGTTCACACCGGTTGGGTTTCCAATTGCCAAGTCAGCGAACCTCCAAATATCAGAAGCGAATTCCTGTAGACTGTCGTTGCCTTTTTGGTAGCGATTCTCCAGCTCCATCTGGTAAATCTGTCTCCTGCGCTCGCCACCATAACGTCTCTCCACCCCGCCCATCAACGCATCGCAACTGTTCCTCTCACTGTCGGGAATAGTCTCCGCTGCAGGCAACGAATAGCGCAGCGGATTTATCTTCCGTGCTCCAATGGTTTGCTGTGGCCGTCTTCTCGAACTAGATCTTAAAGACCTGGAAGGGAATCGTGCCATCTAAGGATTGAGTTTTTACCTGGCGAACGTTAGTCGAAGTGGCTGGACGATACAACTGCAATATCGGAGGCGATCTTCTAGCTCATGCACCTAAGCTTCGACATTGTCCTGTTTCTCCTTAATTAGCGCTTCGATTTAATCTTGCCGCTCCTCGATTTTTTCCTGTCTAATGCCAAAGATTCATTCGAAAAATAAAAAAAAAATTTATTAAATTATAAAATGAAATTATTGCATAGACGAATTATCAAAATTAAGTGCAAAAATAATTAAAAGCAGTAAAATTTTTTCCCATTTCACATTTTGCCTAAAGAATATTTTTTGGATGTTCCCAAGTGAACGTCACCGAAAATAAGATATTTACAGTTATGTATGTGGTCTACTGATTCTAACTGTATATAGTATACATACATATATAATTTAACCACGGGTTACTGCGTTTTGCCATCTTTATTGTAATTTTTCATTCTCTAGTAAAAATACTTAAGAAAGATATTTTAACTTCAACACAAGGGTGACTTCTTGCAATATGGCGACTACAATTTTATGACAAAACACTTGTTTTAAAATTTTTTATTTGTGTATGTCACATATGGTACACATTATATGTATGTATGCATGCATAAACAAGTTAAGTGAAGAGAGATGATCTAATTTCGTATCTGTCATCAGATGATAACCAGAAATGTGTACATTAAAAACTATATATATGAGTAGTTTGTACATAACCAGTACAGCGTAGCTCTTCCAATTATCTCAAAAAAATTAATTTATTTCTACTTATGTAGCAACTAACTTTAAATTTATGTATAATTACCTAGCAGCCTCATTGAGATAAACCAATTGCTTACACTTTTGCTACATATCTTTGCAAATATTTCAATATTAGTTGTGAAATCATCTAACTGTGGGCAATTAACTATTTCAGTACAAAAAGTCATCTATAAAAGAAACATACTGACTGTGTTTAAAAGTAGTTAAAATCAAATGCAGAGTCGGATTATTCACTGATGCCTAGGACATCGCCATGTTGATGTCAACAGTTCGTTACAAGGAAGACAGTCAGATCTTCAACTAGTTGTGGTGGGTAAAAAACTAGCTGAAGATCGATATCTAAACTAGTTTCTTTCCGTACTGGGTATATATAGCGACAATACTCATCGTCTGAAAACCACTTGTGTGTTCCCAAAATTGTAGAAAGGTTTATATGTACATGAAAACACATTTTTTTTAATCGACTTAAACTAAACAATGCTTAGGAAATGCGACTTCAACGCCAGTGGCATACATAATCCGCTTTGCTTATGGAACAATTTTTACTGACTCATTGAAATTTCACAAAATTAATGTATCGGAAAAAATATTGGGAATATCCCGTACTGATTGAAGATAATCCACAATGTAGTCATCAGCGCGCAATACTTGAAAGCGAAGGCAGAATAAACCCATCATTGGCAGCCAAACAAAACTACCTGCGCCGGATTAGAAGGCTAAATTGGGAAGAATAATAACAAACACTTAAACAAAATATTCAAATATTATGTGTGTGTATCCATACGCAAAAGTATAAGCAGGTAGCTGGCGTTGAAAGGCAGAACTATATTGTGCGAGTTCGCTGTCGATTTCGGCACTTTATTGAAAAGTAACAAAAATTAATGGATTTTTCAGTTCATAAATGACTTTGACGTTAAAGTGAGATTAAGAGGTAGAAATGCAAATATTTTAATAATAATTGATATGTAGATGTGTATATATTGCAGATATAATCTCCAGGGCTAGCTGAGCTGTTGTGATGAGTTGAGGGCAGAGTAGATCTACTTTCGCAGTATATTATCTATCTATCTATGTACACATGCCTATTCGCTACAGTAACTGTAACGAAATTAAATTGATTTTTCCCCTTTTTTGTTCCATTCCAGAACACCTTTCGTTTAGTCTTATTTAAACGGTAATTTCCGCGTACGTAGAATGGCTGCTGCGAGTGCTGGCCAACAATTACATCAGCAACAACACCATCAACAACAGCAACAACCACAGCAGGAATTAAATGTGATTGCGCTGCGTCAGCCTTTTCAGCAATCAATGAAACATCATCAACAACAACACCAACAAAATGCACTGACGTTGCAACAACAACAACAAGCATTGCCGACGCAGTTGCAACAACAGCAGCAGCAACATCAACAAGAACAGCAAATGCAGCAACATATACAATTGCAATTGCAGCACATGAATAATGGTCAACAGCAATTGCTGCAACAGCAGCAGCAAGTACAGCTTCAACACCATACACAACAGCCAACGTCACAGCAACTACGCGCCACAAAATATACCACGCGTGTTGCTTCCAATGCGCAAATGTTTGCTCAACAACAACAAATACAGCAGCAGCAGCAGCAACAACAGCAACAGCAGCTACAACGACAGCAGCAACAGCAACAGCTGCAAGCTTTACCAGCTGGTATGGTAAATGGCGGACCAACACTTGCTGCTGGCAATAGTGCAACACGCGGCGGCCAACAGATAAATTCTTATCAGCCGCAGCCGCAGCAGCACCAGCACAATACTGCAGCTATGCAGCAACATCACCAGCAGCAGTTGCACCCGCCACAGCAACAACACCAGCAGCAGTTGCAACCGCAACAACAACAACAACAACAGCAACATTTGCAGCTACAGCAACAGCAAATTTCGGTGAAAATGATGAATCATAATGTGGTGGTGGCGCCACCTACAATCGCCTCGCGTCAGCATGTCGCTATGAGCAATGCTGCCGCCTCTGCTGCTGTTGCTCTATCCGCCACAAATAATGTGAGCGTTGGTGCTGCAGCTGCTGCCACCACGGCAACCCCAACGACCTCCACAGTTGCGCAACCGTGCACCGCCAGCATAGCCAATGCTAATTTGGCACCCGGTTGGCGTAGACAAACCAGCAACAATGAAATCATTTACATAAGGTGAGTAGAATTGAAAAATAACTACTTTTATTAAATAAGTAATAAGCCTACCCATTTTTACTAAACATCTTTTCCACGTATAACTATGAAAATGCTCGTTAAACAAATTGCACACGCATTATTTTCAACTCTTCTATTTGTACTACGTAGTATTTAATCGTTGATTGTGTGTCTATTAACACAAAGCCTAATGCGGTTGCCAAACAACCGACCGTCAGTCATTCCATGCCAAGATAAGCTACTATGTATTTATTTGACTTTGGGTAGCTAAAATCTCATTTTAAACACATTAACCTTGACTTGTTGTCCCAAGGCAACCTCACACACAACAAAAAAGTGCAAGTGAAGCATGTAAATGCCCAAAAACAACTCATTTGTGGCTGAGCTTTACGAGATATCGTTAGTCACCAATAAATCGTTTATGTATGTATATGTACATATGTATACCCACCTAATAGCACATACAATAACAGCATTATAAGCGCACATACAAAAACGCTGCAAATAAGTATTTTAAGCTTACCGTCACCCCGATTATGTTTGTTGCAGATTCTTTTGTAAACGATCTAAAAAGCGAAAGCTTTGCCACGCTGCTCCTTATAACTCATTTCCCTTTCTTCTTTCAAGGCTCTCTCAAAATGTCCTTTCTCCTTTGTGCTGACATGGACAGATGTGAGTGTATGTATACCTTAGTTGTGTGTTGAAAAGGATAAATCGCTAAGAAACCATATAAAATGATTAACTATGGCACAAGTCTTCCAATGCTTCGTGGTTGATACGTAAGCGACTTTAAGAGGATCTATTTTTGGGTTATTTGTTGCAGAGATTTCTTTGTTTGCTTACTTGGAATTAACGTATGAAGGTATAATTGTTGTGACGCAGTAGGGATTTTTCAACAGTTTTAAACGCAAGAACATTTAGATGAAAAAAAAAACAATTTTCAAAATATTTCCTCAAAATATGAAACTCAGGCATCTTTCCCACGTCATTGTTCATGATTGGTTTGTCGTTATCCACCTCCCCTCTCTGGAATTTATAAACGTAGGAGAATTTTTTACTATAATCTAGGCGTCAGTAACCGATATTCGCCTTTCTTATCTTTACGGGGATTTATAAATCACAGATTCATGCGAGGTCGTTGGTGTAGATAACCATCCCTTGTGCTCGCGAAAATCGTCTTCCAAATGCGAAAAGTCACCGACTTATAAAATATTCAAATAAACAGCAGTAGCGGGGAAGATTTTTTTTGTTATAGGCTAGGTTCTGGAATCCAAGAGATATCAGATAAAAGCTGGAAATCGACACGCACTTCATTCACAGTATTTGTGCGCCTTTGGTTACGCAGTACTTCCTAGTACTAGAATTTTTTTCTCTTGTGGATACGTATAGTTACTGATAACAGATCGTATCATATAGTACGTACGCAGCTGTTTAGACAGAAAATTTTACACAGGAAGCAAAAGTCTTCCTTTGGTCTCGGTAATTGTTACAAGTTCCAAAGCATATTTCAAATTACGAGGAAATCGCCCACTTGACAACACTGCTTAACAGAGCAGGATTGAGGGTGGAGTTGGGAATTTGACTACAGATCGACGCGTGTGTGAGTCTTGCTTGGAAGAGAAAGTGATCTTAGCCCACTTCTTTATCCTGAATCGTACGTCCATATAAAACTACTATATACTATACCTACTATAACGGAATTGATTTCTGGTTGTTCATTCCATCGCCTTGGATGCTGACTCTTCCGACTTTTGGACAACATTTGCCCTTTAAATTTTTGGCGTTGAAGCAGCCAAACCTTATCTTTCGTCGAGGCGTAGGCCCTAAAAACGAGATGTTGAAATATCTCGCTTTGATTTTGATTATGAGAATACCCTTGTTTACCAAATAACCCCACTCTGTGATGGCTAAAATTGCTCTCCTTCGCTTGTTACTTTGTCTCGCTTTTCTTTGCTAGTTATTTTAAGACCCACCCCAAAACCGGATATTGGTAGTATTTTGATAGGAAACATTAAGAAAACTGTTATAAAGGTCTTTCACAATCTTTCTGCACTTCCAACTGGCCCCATTCTCGTCTGCATAGACCAAATCGCTAAATTACAAAGTATACCACAGTTTTAGTGCCAGCTTTCTTTCGTTTACACACACTTGCACTCACATATCTATGGCTCAGTGAACGACATGTGCACGCTTACAGAGAATACGCAAAAGGACAGCTATGGAAAAAAATAAATTATAACTATTGCACATTTCAATATACATATGTCTGCGAGTATTTATCGTATGTACAAGTTGGCATAAGCTTCAGCAAATAGCAATAACAATTAGTGTAAGCTATTAATGTGATTATTATGTACTATGGGTTAAGTATGACGTAAGTATGAGCGAAGGTAATTTTTAATGAATAAATCAATAGCAAGCAGAAAATATGTGAATAAAACCTAAACTTGTAGGTTGGACTATGCAAAATTGCACCTACGAGTGATAGTATGGAACATTCAGAGCGCATAATTTATTTAGATTTACTTCGATTTCCAAATAAATTTGAATAAATAAATAAATACATGTACGCACTCGCTAACATAATTTATTTTTCTAGCAATTTCTTTTTCCAAAATAGAACGCGAAATACCAGCAGCTGTTTTAGTTTAGTTTTACAACCAATATGTTATGTGTAATTACGTGCTTATATTCGCATACAGTGTCTCACAAAGGTATTCGGAATTTTACTTTTTATAGTAGAAAGTCCTAAAAAAAGTTATTTTATCTCAGTTTCATAATCCAAAAATCAGTTTTCAACACATTTTAATATTTAACTTTCTTTTGCGAGGAAGAATAGAACATCTCAAAAGCAAAATTATGAGCGTACACCCCTCAAAACGTGAACTGACTTAAATTCACATCACTTAAGTATTTCAAATTTTAAAACTTAACGGGCTCGCAAAGGCACCGTTATCCGCACAGATACGCGTCGCTGTTGGCAGAATATTGCACCGATTCTATGCAGTGATGCCAGACATTCTCTGTTAAATATACCACGGAAATGGGGAAAAAATCCCTCAATTACCCACATCTTGAAAATTTATCCCACAAAATTCCCAACGAATTTAAACATATACATGTTTCAGTAGTAAAGAAGTAAAATTCATATAAAATAATAATAATAGTTTCGCGCTTACACATATGTGCTTTTCCTCCAATTTGTGGCGGTCCCCTTGATGTTGTCACACAAAGGGGAGGGACCTACAGTTTTACGCCGACTCCGAATGGCGAGTGTAGTTTTATGAGAAGCTGTTTTTCATGGCAGGAATACACTCGGAGGTTTGCCATTGCCTGTCGAGGGCCGACCTCTGTTAAGAAAAAAACCCCTTTTTCTGCATTTTTTTCACTCATTCATTTTTTCCCTTTAATTTTTTTGCTCACTCACTAAGGGCCTAAAAGAATTTTTTGGTGACTTTAAAATTGAAGCACATTCATGTGCTATTTAACATTTCATCAGATAAATTGTTCCGCTTTTTACATGAAACACCAGTTACAACTGAAAAGATTCTTTCTTACTCAGCGCTTGAATTGGTTAACGTAAGAAAATTTTCGAAATTGTCCTTATACTTTTTAACAATTATATACCATTTCACTCCACATGACATCTTCAGAACGATTAATTACGTAAGATTGTCGAATATTCTTGAATTTTGATTAATTATGCAACAATAACTGCGTCAAAAGAAAATCCCTTATTTATATGAAGTGTCCCTTTTTTCCCTTTTAATAATTTTTGATGCAAAATATCCCTGAAATAGGGAAATTACCCACAATCTGGCATCACTGATTCTATGTGTAAAACTTTATGGTTTTGATTGTTTTAACTTAGTGCGAAAGAAAGTACGTTCAATTGTGTAAAATATGGGTAGAAAGTCACAAGAAACTACCTAGGAGGAAAGAAAAATAATATTTAATTAAGAAAATGAAGGGTAAACATTGAAAGTGATGTCAACGGCCACAAAAAAAGCATTTCAACTATCCACAGCATTTTGCAGAGGAATTCGTTAACCCCAAAAGTATAATCTACGTCTGCGAGGCGTATACGGAATGGGTCTTTTTTTAATTTTAACCAAAATTGACTTTTTATTTTGTTGTTTTAATGGTTAAACTAAAGGTTAGACCACAATGAAAGGAGTAAACTAGTTTTCGAGAAATAAATAAAAAGTGGAAAAAGATTCCTGTTGTTTTATAACGGAGAAAAAATATTTCCGAATACTTTTGCGAGGAACTGTATGTATATACTTATGCACCTCAAAGTAAATATTGCGCCGGTGTAAACATACAGCACAAAGGGGTGAGTAAGAAGAATTCAAGGTGTGCTCATCCATTCGGTAAATTTATCTTCATTTCATTTGTTTCATATTTTTTGCGCATGCAAACATACATGTCTACATATGTATGTACATACAAAAATAAACACAAATATTGAAATTAAATCTTCGTGCTCACCAATTTTCCTGTGCCATTTGATGTTTCATTCGTACCGCTTGACTTCCAACGCGCCTGTTCATAGTCACACATTTTTGCAACATTGCTGTACACTTCTGTATGATCGTCAACTGCGCGGGTAGTATGTCTTTTCTCTTGTTGCAGCATAAACTACACGAGTAGTATCTGCTAAAGACAAATATTTACTTATGGTATCTGATATCAAGTAAATTACAAATAACTCATAAGCTACAATCACGCCAAGCTTTTTTCCATTGTGCATACCATTCTCGCAACATTGACTTGTACTGCTGCACTCAAACGCTGGCATAAGTACATATGTGTGTTTTTTGCTCCTATCAACACTGTTGACTTTATGTTTGCTTTTTGTCTCCTCGATTGCTTGTATGATGGTTGTTTTTATATTCCCCGGTTATATAGCTGTTCGATTATTTGCTGGTGTTCTTGGGTAAATAGCAGTTGCTAGCGTACACAGATGCGCATATTCAAGGTGTGGTGTGGTTACTGTCCGTTCGGCAATAGTGTAAACATCTGCCTTTTCAGATGACTCTTGTTTACAAATGCGGTAGTAAGGCATGCGCGAGATATGTAGCAATAAAATTAACACCACAAACAAACCCAGTTTGTAACATGACATCCCAATTCGGCTTGCTCTGAATAAGTAGGCAGCTTTCATAAATGCTTTGTGGACGTGGCGATTTACGTACGTATTTTGGTAGGGGGCGATTATGAATGCGATCCGTTGTTAAGCTTTTAAAAATGATACCATTTATATTTTTTTTTGGGTTAAATCTTATAAAATTTTTCGAATAAAGTTGACCGCTTAAAGACTTTTGCCACGAGTAGCGAGTTGAGAAACTACATTTTAAATAAATATAATTCTACTCTTAACTTATTCAAAAGAACTGGAAAAGTATTTAATGCTGTGAAATACATAAAAGCGCTCAGTCTTATTTACTTTAGTTTAAACTACAAAGTAGCTGTCACATTATGTCACTCTGGTTTTCAGACTCAATTGTGAATATGCAGGTACTTCATAAAAGACAAAAACAAGTTTTATTTACTCATCACTGCTGATATGTCACTTTCATTATGTTCTGCCTAGATGTAGGTACTATACTACTACTATTAAAGTATTTAATGGATCACAATTTTATGGGTCTCTTATCAGCTATACGTGTAGACAAATATGAAATTATTTTGTTATTAATGCATCAATTGAAGTAGCTTATACATTTCTAACTATTTAGCCTTAAGTACAATGCATACTAACCACTATGCTATCGAGGAAAAGTTTACATAAAGTTTGTCTTCAGTTTATGTAGTAGCCATGTGTAAAGAAGATGTTCACAGTAAGTTAAAGTGCAAGTGATTTAACAAAAAAGTGCATTGAAAATTAAAAAAAAAGATACTAGCCACTATACTATCGAGGAGCTTTGGAGACAAAACTGAGTGAATTTCTTGAGGTGAATATTAAAAATGTTTATTTTAATTAAGGAATAAGTAAATTGAGTTATGTGCAATGGATCCTAACCATAATGGTATTGAAGAAAACCTACTAAAAGAGGAAATAGTTTTAAGTGATAACGATTATGTATTTGTTAAGAAAAATTGAAGTTATGCAAAGCTCTTAACCCCTATACTATCGTAGAGATGTGGTGATAAAGTGAATGTATTTTTTTCGAGGTCAAAGTAAAACTGTTTGTATTAAATATTTAGTGAGAAAGTGAATTGTATTATGATAAGAAAAAGTAGTCTCAAGTGACATAAGATGATATTAGCTGCTATACTATCGAGGAAATGTTGAGATAAAGTGAATTGAATTATAAAAGGAAAAAGTAGTTTGAGGTGAATAGTAAAATTTTTTATAATTATAAGTGAATCGTACTGTGAGCAATGGATTGTATGGAACCACTGTTTTTTGAGGATAAACCATATAAGGTAAAAAAAAGTGAAAATGAAATTTGTGCAGAGATACCAGCTACTGAACCTAACCTAACCTACCAGCTACTAAACTATCTTGGAAGGATGAAGATAGAACGAACGTTTTTTCAGTGAATCATGAAGATTTTTAAGTCTTAATTGAAAATGTTATTTAAATCTCTTCAAGCTACTTATCACTATGCTATCGAGGAAAGTGTACATAAAGTTTATGTGGTAATCATGTGCAAAAAAGATGATTACAGGTGCAAGTGATTTGAAAAAGGGCGTTGAAAATAATAAAAGATGCTAACCACTTTTCTATTGGGCAAATGTGGAGACAAAACTAACTGAATTTTTGGAGGTGAATAGTAAAAATGTGTATTCTAATTAGGGAATAAATTAATTGAGTTATGTGCAATGAGTTCTAACCATAATGATTTTGGAGAAAATCTTCTAAAAGAGGAAATATTCTTAAGTGTTAATGATTTTTCATGTGTTATGAACAATTTAAGTAATGCAAAGCTCTTAACCACTATATTATCTAGGAAATGTGGTGTTAAAGTGAATAAATCTTGTGAAGTAATAATAAAACTGTTTATACTAAATAATTTGAGAGAAAGTGAATTGAATTATGAAAGGAAAAAGTAGTGTTAAGTGACATAAGATGATACTAGCCGCTATACTATCGAGGAAATGGTGAAAAAAAGTGAATTGGATTGTGAGAGGAAAAAATAGTTTTAGNCTGTTCCTATGACCCTTATGCCTGAAAGTCCCTCCAACAACACTGCAACTCATAAATCAAAGACAGAAAACAACAAACAAATTAACAAATTTTAACTAAAGAAAATAAATAAATAAAATTAAACTTCAAATTTACTTAAAAACGTCAACCAGTGAAATGGAATTTTTTATTTTTCCTTACACACGCTCATTTTTATTTTTACTCTCCCGAAAACTTTGACTTTTGTAGGTTTAATGTCAATTTGGCTTCTACCTGTTTTTATTGTACCATGGTTTTAGGTGAATAGTAAAATTTTTTATAATTAAAAGTGAATCGATCTATGAGCAATGGATTTTATGTAACCGCTGTACTGTCACGGATAAAGTATATAAAGTTATAAGTGAAAATAAAATTTGTGCAATGATACCAACTACTAAACTATCTAGGAAAGGTGAAGATAGAACTAAGTTTTTTTTACTAAATAGAAGGCGATTTCCAGATGCTACCCAATATACCATCGCGCAAAAATTAAAAAACTCATAACGAACATGTTATGGATGAAATTTCAGATAAAAACTATTTACTAGATAATATGAAAATACAAGTACATGAGGTGTGCCTTTTAAGATGAATAGTAAACATGCTAGTTGAGGATACTTCAAGGAACTAACCAGTATGCCATCGAAGAAATTGTGGTGATAAAATTCAGCGAATTTCTTACGGCTAAATTGAACATGTTATTTGAACCTCTTTAAGATGCTTGTCGCTATACTATCAAGAAAATATATGAATATGGCGAAAATGACTAACGAAGTCCTACAAAAATAATTGAATAAGTAGCTCCAATCCCCCTTAAAAGGAAGAAAGACTGCTAGATTAATATGGCAACCCAAAATCTCAATTGCCTGTTAGTATCATGTGCATAACACATTTCTTGTTACCAGCAAATGGATTCATTTAATGTCAGTAAATTTAGTAAAATACCAGAAAATCTATTTACTTGTCTAAACCAAACTAACATCAGAAACGAATTGAGTGTTCATATTTAACTTGGATGCAGATTCAAATGCGTTTGTAAATGTCTGCCCGAAAAGAGTACTTGTCAAGTATTTCCAAATCGCCACTTACAAATTCATGAGAGCATCCACCCATTTGCAAATGCCATAAGTAAGTCGCATGTGTGCCTATGCTGTACAACACAAATCCACTTAAGCATCAACTTTATTATGCACAACTGAATTTACCGCTAACA
This sequence comes from Rhagoletis zephyria, assembly GCF_001687245.7. Lineage (NCBI taxonomy): Eukaryota > Metazoa > Arthropoda > Insecta > Diptera > Tephritidae > Rhagoletis > Rhagoletis zephyria. Next base: position 136,376 of record NW_016158094.1, on the reverse strand, counting down.
TTTCTTAATCCACCATTTAACATCAAAGCAACTCCCTTTTCTGCACTCAATGTGACGTAATTTGCTTTTTTTCTCGTTCAAATTCAAATCTGCTGTCAACAAAGCGACACAGCTTGCAATGGTGGCCTAGAAAAAGGCGTAGTTCGTGAAATACCTACTCGAAGGCTGAACCTTTCCAGGTCATAGCGCAATGTAGCAGGCAGGCTATTGTATGCTAGCTGTGCCTGCGCTATTCGAATGTTTCTGCAAAGGCGAATGGAAAGTATTGTTGTAGGCATGCGGCGAAGTTAAGAAAAGTGAGAAAAGTCATAAATCATGTTTATGCCACTAACACAAAGTTAATGCACAGCAGCAACATAATACTGCAACACCAAAATGTGTGTAGCAAATTGTGTTCAATTTTTGTATTGCCGGTTGGTCAAAGTTGTTTCTGTTGTTGTTGCAGGCATTCATTTCAAGCACAAGAATGTATTCAAAGTCAGTGTGGCGCATGGTGCCACAAACAAATTTCAAGAATGCGGAATAGCTGTGACGAGTCCGTTCTTCACAGGCGCATTTAGTAGAAGTCCGGGCAGCATGCAATCCACACAAATTCATGTTGCATGGTACTTTGTGTTGGCGCAGCTGGCAGTGCGTAGGCATTTCAACATAAGCGTATAATTTCATAATAAGCCACGGCTGCCTGCACTACCAGTTTGGTATTTTTTAGAACCTTTTTTTTCCACACGTAGGTACTTAGTTTCTTTTACTTAAATTCCCCTGTTTTTACTTGATTGTTTTCTTTTGCTCTGTTTATTTATTATTTTTGTTGCTCAAAAATCTTTACGCGTAGGTTGGAACGTGACTCAAGCAACGCTGAAAAAATAAAATCAAGAAAAAGTCACAAGCAGTTGTTGTGTGGAAATGTGTGCGCGAAAATTCCTTAGCGTGCCGAAATGCGTCCAGAAGTGCTAAGACGCGGCTAGCTACATTAAGCTATGAAAGCTAGAATAGGAGTGGGCGAATCTGATATACATTATTGTTGGTTTTACTCGTAATAAGTTTACTTGTTCGCACTTTTCGGTGCAGTAGTACCAAGTACTTTCCTCTGCCACATAAAACATTTGTGAGAAAGTCTTTCCACATTCAGTGCGTTGGCAGCTTTGGCTTGCCGCTGCATACACTCATACATACTTATAATGAAGGACATTTCCTTGGTGTTGGCGTTATTTACCACTCTTCAGTCAACACAAACTTTTGGACTTGACTAGCAAGGTAGTTTTGTAATCGTTCACACTGTTGCAAGCTGCTTGATTTTATTCTGTTTGCAATTCACATTAGGTAATATTTTCGTGTTATTGTTGTTTTACGCTTAAGATGTTTCTTTTAGCACCATAGCTCTACCTGTCACATTTAAAATTATTTATTTCCTTTTATTACTTAACTTTTCAACTTAAAGTGTGCAACAGAAAAGTGTGGTAGCGTGGGTTTGTAAAAATGAGCTGAATGAAACACAAAAGCTGAGTATTTTCCACCTGTTCTTTTCAAACAGTGTGTACGCCTCCCTGGACTTGTTATTCACGCGCTTACATAATTGAGTCTTATATGGTAAGACATAAAATGTGTCGCTAAAAATTACTTTTTCAAAATTTTGAAAGAAGCACAGTATCCTCTTGTTACTTTGTCCTTATACAAATGATTTTCCCACTTATCTTAGCCAATAAATCGACCAGGGAACGAACTTTTCAGCTAACAGACTTTCATTGGCTTTCTCGAATATAAAAAAGGAAAAATAAAAATGTGCAGTTTTTCATTGTGTCTTTGCCAGATATTTTAAACAGTTTTTATTTCAAGAGAAGAAATAATATACTACTTCCATATTTGACAGTTTCCATGTAAAATGGCAAAGTCTTCCTATTTAATTATTTTGATATATTTTCTGCCGAGAAAAGAACTGCAACCCGTGAAAGAGTTCTGTAGGGCGCACCTCTGTTAACCTGACTGCTTCGAGTATCTATATTTGTATAGGTTTCATCTGTCCAGCGTAGAAACTACGTATTACTATGAGATTTATGAAAGGTACACATTTATACGTACATACATATTACTATTAATTTATTTTATTTTTCTAACTCTACCTGTTATTTGTTGTACTATAAATGATCGTAGATTTTATTGTACTAATGTTTTTTTTTCGCAATAAATGAAATGAATTGCAACGAAAATGAAACAAACCAGTTGTGTTAAATTTTTCTTTCAAAAAATAACTGAATCGCTTACGAAGGCGACACGATTCGTATGTGCATTTGCGATATTAGGGGATATTTGATTAATACAATGCATGTCAGATGTCAGTTATATAGTATCAATCAAATCAATTTCATTGCATTCGGCATTTCCTTATTGAGTAATTTTATCAAAGAATCTTCCAACCACATCTCTTCCAGCGTATTTAACGCGAGCTCCTAAAACTTAATGTCATCACAGTAAAACTTGTATAAGCTGTCTTACAAAGCGTCATTGCATTACCTTTTGTGTGCGTGTGACTGCTCACTGAAAAAGTGTTAACAACTTCCTTAATTCACTTACTTTGGAACTGTAGTCAGAATAGCATTTAACTACAACACAAATGCCGTACTAAATGTCGACAATAAAAGCTAAAACTTGAAGAATAAAAAATCTCAAAAGGAAATGATATTTAATCGGCTAAGCTACCAGCAACATAACGAGCCAACAACGAGTGCATCTTCATAGCAAGTACGTACTAAGTGAATGATGTCGATGAAGTGTGCATATAGGAAGCTGGACTTCTTAACCATGTTCGCACTTTCATTTAATCCCAACTGACCACAAGCCAACAGCATCATCAAGCATCGGCGACCGCCCAACTTTGCAAATGCTCAACGCTGCTTGCCTTGGTANATCTTCATAGCAAGTACGTACTAAGTGAATGATGTCGATGAAGTGTGCATTTAGGAAGCTGGACTTCTTAACCATGTTCGCACTTTCATTTAATCCCAACTGACCACAAGCCAACAGCATCATCAAGCATCGGCGACCGACCAACTTTGCAAATGCTCAACGCTGCTTGCCTTTTACACAAGTCATTGGTGTATGTACTCCAACAGCAACATCACGTGCAGCAGCAATTCACTTTTAGTACTCACAACAGCTGCACTTTTTTACTGCTGCCGTTAGTTGGCTTTAGGTGCAGGCAGAAAGTGCAGTGAACAAAAGAAACGTAGAAAAAAGCGTTGATGATGTCGTTAACTTTTGCTACATCTTCTTCGTTATCGATTACTTTTGCACGCGCTTTGCCGCACTCCGCTTACTCTGATGTATACATACAGATGCGCCTCCAACCTTTCCCTTATCCACATATTGTTGGTTTTTGTGGCTATGCAGCTTGAGGCTGTGGCTGCAGATGTGTTGCTGCTGTAAAAGCGCCTGCGCACAAGTAAGCCGAGCAGCTACCGGTGCCTCAACCTCATCGCACAGCAGCAACCTTTTTACTCACAATGCGGCAGTACAAGAGTTGCTATCTTTCTGGTAGCTCAGTTGTATAAAGTGAAAAACTTTTCCGCCACACATTTTTACACAAATGTCACTTTTTATAACCTCTTTTGAGTGCAAACTACAATTTTGCATGCATCTGTCACGCTTGTGTTGATGCACTTTTTGTTTGCGGTTTCTCGCATTTCATTGACCGCAAAATTTTATTTGCAACAACACAAATTAGGCAATCAAGATACATACATATGTCTCAGCGTGTATACATAACTGAGCCAGCAAAGTTTTTACGTTCTCTTTTCTCTGAAATTTTGTTTTAAAGGCGCGAAAATATGAAAGCGTAATCGAGTGTGCATTCAAAATTATCGCCGTACGCAGTTATAAATATACATACATACCTGCATTTTTGGGTTGCTTTTGTAGCGTAGCAGCTGCATCATTTCAATTCGTTTCTGCCTTGCAAGTAGTTTTGTCGACGACAATTGAATCACCCGATCGGCGACCTGTTTTACAGTTTTCTTAATTTTCTTTTAATACATACCAGTTTGTGTATATGGCATTTAAGTGACTCGATGAGCAACAAACCAAAAAGGCACAAAATGTTAGGTTGATGCTGCTGCTGCTACTTTCCCGTTGTTGCCACATTTATGGCAGCAGCTGAGCTGTGCATTTTCTGCTGCTACTTAGCTTCTGCTTGACTGACTGGTAATACTTTGGGTTTCGTGGTCGCTTTGTTTGTACTCGGCCCTTTGCAGTTCCTCTTGCTTTTGCCCTTCTAACAAGAGTGAACCCTGTGCGGTTGCTTGTCTATTGATGCGCATGCGCTTGTGCGACGTTTATACAAATATTTTTATGTAGTGTGCCTGTGTGCTTCTTATAGACTACATAATATTCAATTTTTTCCACATTTTTGCTTTGCGGTTTGATTAAGAGAAGCTGGACATAAAAGGCTAAAAATAAATAAAATATAAACACGTTTCACCGCATTGACTTGGAAGATAGCAAGTAAACGAGGCGTAAGAATTAAAAGGGAATAATAAAAAGTTGGAAAGGTGGGGCATTACGGTTGTGATAAAAACCGGACTTTGAACATGCGACTTGTCTCCATCGCTGTGATTTTACGGCTGAGCGTTGAATGCATTAATTTTGGTGGTAAAAGTTGGTTGAAGAACGTAAAGATTGAGGAATTATGAAATTAAAAATTTGTGGTCGATGTTGTTAGCCCAAAAGATTCCTATCGAAAAATTTAAATAAACAGAGATTTTATTAAGGCTAAAAATTAGAAGTTGCTGGTTGAAAAGGATTACTGTGAGCACAAAGGTTTTTCGAATCCTTAATATTTAAGGATTTCATTAAGGAAGAGCTCAAATATTTTAATTCCCCTATCATTAAAGTGAACATAAACAAAACTGGAAAGATTATGAAGCCATAGCTTGTTCTCTGGATGTATTATACGACCAATACTAACTTATGGTGCTGTAATTTAGTGGCAAACACTAGAAGGGCAGTGCAATGTCAGGAAACTAGCAGCATTCAAAGGTCAGCTTGTCTAGGTGCTGCGGAGATCAACAAAGTCTTACCATTCTCATGCGCTTGATGTGACCTTGCTTCAGCTGCCAGTAGCACTCCAAATCCGCAAAATTGCTTCGAACTCGAAAATCAGTCTCAAAAATTCTGGCTACTGAAAGCCGCTGCAGCACGGTCATAGTGTTATTCTTGACAAGTTAATCGAATCAGGGAAACAATCAGCTTGTGCACCTCCAACGATAGATTTCAGGTAAAACTTTCTGGTCAAGTTTCTTTATAGACGGGATTGATAGTCGNTAGATTTCAGGTAAAACTTTCTGGTCAAGTTTCTTTATAGACGGGATTGAAGTAAGCGCATGATAGTCGAGAATAATTCCATTGAAATCTACACTTTGAGATGTTGAATGTCTCTCTCGTTCCGACTACCGAACTTTGCTAGAATATTCCAAGTAGAAGTGCTCACAAACGAGTATGCCTGGAAGGTATTAAAAAGAAAGTGCGAAACAGTCCGAAAATCATACAGTTGCGCTGAGATAGCCAGCGGCACTTTTGGCACTTGCCTTATCGACAACAAAGTTAAAATAGTCAGGGGTTGGAAATGCACGTCAAAGTCGACGGTCGAGTCTATTCTATGCCTATTGAATGTCTCGCATCTGCATTCTCGACTGCAGGAACATCAACGGAAATTTGAGGGCGGATGATGGGAGCATATCGTGCTGAATCCGAAGCAGAGACCAACCAACCACTTGGACTCATCAGAAGGGAACTTATTTTACAATTTACATGTATGCCTGATACAAGTTAGAACAACCTTTAAACCTGCAGGGGGCATATCGCCATATTTTGACAAACCAAATACAGAGGAACTTTTAAAGAGGTCGAAGAAAGATATACTAGTCGGGTTAACAGCCACGATTACGGAACACTGGCTCATTGGTAAACATGCAGCCAAAATCAGCCTTATGTACAAAAGCAGGTAGGGATCACCTCCTGTTAGGAGAGCATTTATTTTTTGGGGATTCAATTGAAGGAGTCAAGCGCTAGGTGCCGTTGGCTGCTGTGCATCAAGCTCCGATTTATTCAGCTGTAGATGGGCGTGTTTAGCGTGTTTGCATGAACCCATGCAGTGCCCCTGCTTGGCTTGTTAGCAGTAGCTTACCACCGGGTTTCAAAATTACTCCGGGAGTGGAGTGTAGCCGATTTTTCAAGATGCGTTAACGCTGAGCATTCTGATGACCCAAGCATAGTAGCGTTGACCATGGTTGGAATGCCAGCAATTTATTACTTCAAGTTCAGCGTTGAAATATTTGAGAATTGCATAGAAAATGCAAATATTTTCCAATCAACGTGGGAACCTCATAAGACAACTAACTGGCACATGGCACATACATATTTCATTGCAGCAATATTAGTTAGCATACGCAACATAGTTAGAAGAGCTCACACACCTCAGAGCTAGTGCATATCCCTCTTCTTCGTTCTACGTTTCTCATTAATCCATTAAATAAGTTACTTTTCTATGCATACAATTTGCGATATCCGCTGCATTTTTATGGCCAGCCACATTCACATATTTATTTGCTATATAATGCCCTACAAATCATGTTATTTACAACTGTCGTCATGCCTCACTGGCCCACTGTGGCATAGCCCATAATTCGCACTTAGGCAGGCGGCATAAAAGCATCTATCCACGTTTCAGCGTTCATAAAATGCCATACATGGATATGTATAACGCTGCATTTACTTTACTACATTTGCAGCTGCTCCCTTTTTCGGCCGCCTTTTATGCGCATTCAATTACATATTTATATGCGTAGTATTTCACACTCATTTCATTTATTAAGTGTATCACTTTTTGCAATGCGTTCACATTTATTGCTTTAGTTGTAGAGAGTGTTACATGAATGCTGCAACTTTGGCGGTAGCTGCCATCAATTTTCAACGTCAAACTCATCACGATTGTAAGAAGACACAAAAAATAATAATTTGCTGTAATTTTCGCTGCCCATAATTTAAGTGAATTACTTGCGCGGGCTGGCGGTAAATTTATTTATTCTTGCCTGCTTTCCTGCGAGCATCTTAAATTTAATTATTTGATTTTTCTTTTATTTCATTAACTCACATCTGTGGGAAAGAATTTTACGCTCTTTGGGCGCGGCAACTTATCTTTCACACGAAATATTTTTCTTTGTTCTTTTCGCTCGTCACATCTGCTGTATAACCTTCATGTCGATTTGGTTAAAATTTAAATGAAGACAAAACAAAAATAATTTGCATTCATGTAACAAGCTTAACTGGTACTCGACTTGGTTGCCATTGCATTATTATTACCTTCATCGAGGTTACAATTATACATACAAATTTTAACANTGGTTAAAATTTAAATGAAGACAAAACAAAAATAATTTGCATTCATGTAAAAAGCTTAACTGGTACTCGACTTGGTTGCCATTGCATTATTATTACCTTCATCGAGGTTACAATTATACATACAAATTTTAACTTATTTAAAAGCCTACAAGTTTTGAAAGCCCTTCTCGTTCAAAATAAAATATTTTTTTTTTTTTTTTTTTTTAAATTTTCCCACTTCATATAACGCTTTAAATACTTATATATACATTTTTCAAGTGTGGCTTTGCTTTGTTGCACGACTGTTTGGTGGTGCCCTCTTTTAAGTGCCTCGCCCTTCACGCATTCAGCAGCCAGTCAGCGAGACGGTGTTATAAGTGATCTGCCAAAGTGGTTGCGAAATTTTAATCGGACCGGCTCACTCAACACAAACATAGTTATTGAGTATATTAATTTATATATACCTACACAATTACGTTTGAATACAGCTTGTGTAAAGGGTGGTCCAGTTATCAGTACAATCTCCCGAGCGCGTTTTCTAATATTTTTAAATGGGGATTTAGTGATTACATACAACGTACCTACTTGTTTGGTGCTCAAGATGGACTTTGAATTTAATTGCTTTAGATTACCCTAATACTGCTCTATTATCTTCCATTTAACTGCAGCCTAATATGATCTCCGAAAATATGTAGCACTTACAACATCTATCGTTACGACTTTATTATTTTTTCCTATTTGTTGCAATAAAATTTTTATGAAGAAATGTGAACGCCTTGAGCTCCTTCGAATTTAATTTTTGAATTTTTTACCTGAGTCGAGAAGGGAAACATTATTAGCATTTAGTGGTGACCTTAATTTCTTTCTAATAGCGCATTCCATTAACTCAAGATATCCAAGACTTCGTATAAGGTAACTACTGACCACGCAAAAAAATAAAAATTCGGCAATGTGACCGGACCCCGACTATAATTTTAGTATTTGGTATAGTAATGACTAGAGCTCGGAATCTCATGCACTAAAAATCGAAAATATGCGAATATAATATTCATTCAAAATCCAAAAATATGCGTAAAATATGCAATTAAAAAATGCTCTTTATATTTTATTGCCGCGGTACAAAAAATAAATACCAAATGTATTTAAACAAGAAAATAACGGTTAACTTCAAAATACAATACATAGTTATGCATAAAATTAGTTTATAATTTAGCAGAAAGTCACAATCTTGTTTAAATAGAAACATTGACAGTTTGATAGTGGTTCAGATGGATGTTTGGTTGGTAAGTTTGTCATTTTGATTCCACAACTCCACAAGCTATTTGGTCGTTTAAGAGAGGCAGCTGCACTCTAAAATATTCTGTCTTATCCTTGCGAGGGTTGGACACCCTTACAGGAAGGGTTTGACTGCCTCTTTGGAGCCAGGGTCATCGAAACTGGGACAGAACCTGTTGAAGGGCAATCCAATCCCTTCGGCATGTACCCCACTGTGCCAGTACCCTTTGCAAACTGCAGTAAGTTTGTAGGTATCTTTGCTCATTCCTAAGAGAGCTTTGGTTTTAAGTGGGTCGTAGGATACCCAGAACCCTTCACGGTTCCACCACTTCTTGGCTTTGGAGTGATAAATTTCGGTAATTTTTTGTTGGGACACATTCAGTGCGGAGCCACTACCTTTTCAGTTCGTCCGCTCCCTCGTTTCCGTAAATATCTATATGTACCGGGATCGAAAAGATATTAAGATGATGATTTGGAAAAAAGATATAAGTATTTTTTTTTTATTGTAAGAGATTTCGTACTAAATTTAGATGGTTGTAAATCAAAAAAGGCAGAAAAATGCAAAAACCGTTTATTCTAAAATATACTAAAATGTGTGCAATAAATATAGAAAATAGGTACTTTTTGCAATATATGCAAAACTATGCATTTACTGCAAATATGCGCTAACGATTGAATGCCATTTTAAAGGAAAATTTAATAACAACAAAAAAAAAAAAACAATAATTTTGCTATAAATACAATCAATTATTTTTGCACAACTTTTAGCTCCTTTCAGATTGAAGACAGCGTGTAAACTTTAGGCTAAACCAAACCTGGTACCATCTAGAGGCATCAATACTGTTTGCGTAGACGACGGACCAACTGACCAAGCTCTTAAGGATCTACCAGCAGTTAGTTCGAATAACTTGTCTTTTTAAATTCTGAATAGAAATAACCCAGTGAATTCCGTCAAGCTTGCCTTGGGGAAATATTTGCTAGTGTCAAACTCAAATGTGTCTTAAAACCAAAATCCTATTCGCAAAACCCTGTATGTATAAGTGATTTNACCAACTGACCAAGCTCTTAAGGATCTACCAGCAGTTAGTTCGAATAACTTGTCTTTTTAAATTCTGAATAGAAATAACCCAGTGAATTCCGTCAAGCTTGCCTTGGGGAAATACTTGCTAGTGTCAAACTCAAATGTGCCTTAAAGCCAAAATCCTATTCGCAAAACCCTGTATGTATAAGTGATGTTTTTTTGTTGCATTCGCAACGCTGCCTCGGTTTTTTCCCCCATTTCATCGTCAATTTTATGCTTTATGCTTGATAGCATTGCGGTGCAAAGTGTCTGTTTGTGTGCGTTTTTACGCATGAAGATATGTATGTGTGTGTGTGTAATATTCATGTTTGCGATAATCATAATGTAATCAGCATCAGTATCTTTTTAATAATGCATGTCTGCTTGACTGTAATAAATATTGCGATTTTTTGTGTTCATATGCAACTGACGTGCGAAATGAAAAGAGGGGACGTTCAAAGGACCCTTTGCGTTTGTATGCTTAAATAGTTTTTTTTATTATTATTTTTTGTTGTTGTTGTTGCTTCTTTTATGTGTTTTGTATTTTGTTGTTGCGCATTTATGCGTTGCTTGCGGCCTATTAGTGGGAAAATTTACTTGATTCCCNGTTCAAAGGACCCTTTGCGTTTGTATGCTTAAATAGTTTTTTTTATTATTTTTTTGGTTGTTGTTGCTTCTTTTATGTGTTCTGTATTTTGTTGTTGCGCATTTATGCGTTGAATGTCGTTTGCGTCGCTAATGTGTAAGCTGGATTATGCCCATTTTGCATTATAATGTATGCACAAGTATTTTGCTTGCGGCCTATTATTAGTGGGAAAATTTACTTGATTCCTCCAGGAGTCAGAAGCGCAACGCTCACTTTTGCAGTGCGTAAAGTGTGTAATCGATGCGTAAACAAGAGTATATGTGTGTAGTGAAAAAATGGGGGAAAACATCGCTGCTGTAGATCACATATGTTTGCATGTTTATAAAAAATTATTTACAAAAATCTTGTGACCCAATTTTTTCTCAGCCCATGAAATATTTTGTACGCAACATTACAAAATTCCTCTCGCCCTAAAAGTTCACACAATTTGATAGTTTAACCAAAAAATAAAATAAAGAATGAAATATTGCCAATAATCTTAGGTTACACTTTTATTGCCCTTTTTGTGCTATTTCTAGTGTCACCTTTACTTTTGCTACTGCTCAGCAGCATANGTATATGTGTGTAGTGAAAAAATGGGGGAAAACATCGCTGCTGTAGATCAAATATGTTTGCATGTACATAAAAAATTATTTACAAAAATCTTGTGACCCAATTTTTTCTCAGCCCATGAAATCTTTTAAACGCAACATTACAAAATTCCTCTCGCCCTAAAAGTTCACACAATTTGATAGTTTAACCAAAAAATAAAATAAAGAATGAAATATTGTCAATAATCTTAGGTTACATTTTTATTGCCCGTTTTGTGCTATTTCTAGTGTCACCTTTACGTCAGCAGCGTACCTTTTCACTTATCTATGTATCTTCACACCCTTTTTTTGGCCACTCTAAATCACTTTACTCGTATGCGCTGTCACCTTGCAACCCTCGAAAATAAGTCTTCTTTTGCGCTGTGCGACTTGTTTGTCAACTTTGATATTTTCTTTCCACATGGTTTCACTTGAATATCGCTTGCACATACATACATATTAGATTTCATTCGGCTTGGCATCAAAGTCAAGTGACATGTAAAATTAGGTAACGAATCAGGATAATGTGTCTGCGTAAGGACATGCTTGGCATATGTAATGTATGCATGTATAGCAACTTTATGGTAAACAAGAGAGAGACGCAAATCTCTTCAGCATTTTTGTGCGAATGTCTCAGAATTGCTCTTAGGAAAGATATGTGTCATGCATACAAAGCTATTTCATACTTAAAACAGAATATCTTAATGCCCTTTTCATCTGTTGGCTACTGTTTTAACAAGATTACCATAATGCGGTATTATGTTTATGTGTGAGCGGTAGTTTATTGTACTTGAAAAGGAAGACGTATTTTGCCTGTAGATATTTGTAGTTAAGTGTAAGCGAAAAAATTTGCCATTTCAGTGGTCCCTGCCATGACACGAAAAATAGGATCAATTTAAGTAAAAAGTAAAACCTGCAGGTTATGCTAAGAGGATAATAGATCTGCATGTAATGTTTAAGTGTAACCTTTTATGGGTTTCCACATAAAAGTGTCGTAATTTTGGTTAAGTAAGCAAAATAGTTTGGGGTATTTAGGAAAAATTTGTTAAGTATTTTCATTTTTATTTTTTATTTTTGTTGAAGAACATGTTATAAAGACAAAAGGGCCAAGAAGCTTGCGAAGAACTACAATAAATCGTATGAAGCAATTCGGATCTCACTCCAACCTAAATTTGGGCGCAATGCGGGCCTGAGCTTTTCAGCGGTGCACTTTAGAACACTTAAAGGATGAAAAGTTTTTTGGCCTGTCCTAAACGAACAATATAATTTGTGAGCTGTAGGAATAAGTGACGACGCTTTCTTTAACTCGATGTCTATCGATCTTCAATTGTAAAAATTGGCTGTAAAATCCCCAGTAAGCCTTAGAGAGTCACGCGGGAAACTACAAACTAATGGTAAGACTAGATCATTAATGAATTGCAACTGGGAAAGGCGGGGACATACACTTCGTAACATACTAGTGCGATTTTCTAATGGAAGAGATTGAGGAAAAGACCGAGCTTCCTGTAAGGAGGCTATATCTTTCTACACCAATTGATCCGAGATGGACTGGAGTGTAGAAGCGCAAAATCGGATTTTGCTGGGACAGGAAACAAGCCTCTTTTAAGCGGAACTTTTTGGTATCTTCGGAAGCTGTAAAATCATAGCCAATATAGTCGAAAACAAAAAAAAAAGTTCTAAAATATTCTGGCAACCAGGTGGCATAATTACTTAGCTATAGCATCCCCAGCGGCTGCTGTGGTGTAGAGTTTGGAAGTGCGCGCTACCACTCCCCAGGGCCTTTGTTCAAGTCCGGTTCAACTCAACATCAAAAAATAAAAATAAAGTTTTTTCCATTAGCGCTCGCACCTCGGCAGGCAATGGCAAATCTCCGAGTGTATTTCTGCCATGAAAAACAGCTTCCTAAAAATACTATCACCATTCGGAGCCGGCGTAAAACTGTAGGTCCCTCCCCTTATGTGACAGCATTAAGGCCCACGCCACAAATCGGAGTAGAAGCTCGCCGCCTCCGGTTACCCGATCTCATATAGTCAGCAAATGCCAAATGGAATTCCGCTCAGTGTTTAAGCCAATGATCGTCTCTATTCTCCTGAGTTCCCGAAGGCAACGAAAGAGCTGATGGAAATGTAGAGGCAATACCTGTTTTGATGAATCTAAAGCTGCGGAATGGGGATGTCCTCTTGAACTAATCTAACGAAATAGATAATTGTATTATTGGATTATAATCTGTAATTCCATGTACTGATTAGAAACCGGAGGTCAAATAAGCAAACCTGAAAGATATTAACAAAAATCTGGCCTGTTTAATAGATTAAGGAAAATCGTGGACATGCCCCTTTATCTATAATAGCTTGGGTAATCCTAACATGAATTCAAACGAAGAAGGTATCGGGATAGGAGTCTATGGTCGTAAGGCTAGGATATCCCTCTTGGGAAAATACCTCAGCATCTACCAAGCAGAGGCTTACGCTATCAACTTGTTTGTTTACGTAAATTTGCAGAGAAATACAAGCGGCAAGAAATTTTCAGCAGCAGGCACTCTCAGCTAAGAGTTTAGATCAAACTCAAAAACTCTCACGGATTATGGTAGGCTAAAAACTTTAAAAGAAAAAAATTAGGTTGATAATCACTCTCCCAAAGCCAACCTTAAAACTACTGGGCATATTGTAATGATTTTCCAAACCTTCTGAGATCTACCCATGTATAAACAATTGAATGTGGCTAAATATGCTATTGAAAAAATATATCAAAATGATCAGAACGTCGAGCTACGTCAATTTATCCATGTCCGTCTGTCTGTAATCTAGTCTCTCAATTTTCGAGATACAAAAGGAAAAAGAGATAAACCCATTCAAAAGTATACCAAAATGGTCAGAAAATCAAGCTGAGCCGATTAAACCATACCCCTCTGTCTGCCTGTCTGTCTGTGTGGCTTTCGAGTTATTTTTATTATTATTCATCATTTCTCGGAACCTTAAAAATCGAACTACTACGACATATCGATACTTGAGTGGAAGGGGTCCAATTCAAGTTCGAAAAGTCATTAATAATGGCTCTATAGCGTTCCCCACTGACTGTAACATTATGGCCGGCTTCATTTTTGAAGAAATATGGACCAATGATTCCGTCGCCCATAGAGCACACCAAACAGTGACTTTTTGAGGATGTAACGGCGTCTCAACAATGGCTTGTGGATTATCATTACTCCAAATGCGACAATTTTGTTTATTAACGTACCCATTCAACTAAACGTGAACTTCATCGCTGAACAAAATTTTCTTGTGAAAATCGGGATCGGTGGCCATCTCGTTTTGGGCCTATTCACCGAACGTGCGACGTGCTTGCTGGTCGTTCGGGTTCAGTTCTTACACGATTTAGATTTTGTAAGCCCGCAAACCAAGATCCTTCCAAAAAATCTTCCATACAGTGGATGGGCACGGCCCAAATTGATGCGCGCGATGGCGGATGGACTCACTCGGGTCTTCTTCGATACTCTGCTGCACAGCAACAATAGCGTCTTCGGTGCGCATCTCTAAGGATGCACATTATCCACTAGAGTAAACGTGGTGCGAAACCGATCCATGGTTGCTCGAATTACCGACTCTGTTGGGCGATTATGTCGACCGAATATTGGACGCAGCGCGCTAATCCAACCATTATTTTGGTAATAAATTTGCACGATTTGCCAACCTTGTTCCGGAGTAAGTCTGTTCATTATGAAATAGCAAACCAAACTGGGTATAAATCAAGTAACAGCTGTCAAAAAGACCAACTCCGAAAAAAGTTTTGCCTCATTGAAAACCACACGTCTAATAAAAAACACCCTTTATGTTATGCATATGGAGGTAAAGGTAGAGGTTGTAACTATTTACATACCAAAACTTTATTACCAGAAGGATGTTATTAATAGAGGTTTATTCAAACCCATAAGGGCTCGCAGCCCAGTTGAGTAAATGAGTCATTAAAATTCAGTAGACATTTTCACCTGCCCACCAAATGGTTCTAATAAAGATTAAGGAGTATGCTTAATCTTCGCATTATTTTCATTGTTATATACAATACAATAAACTCAAAAGGATACCATAACGTGCACTTGCTTGCACACACCATACCCATACCCCCTAACCTCAAAAATCCGTTGTTAACCCCGAAGAGCCGTTCTCAAAGGACCGCAAATTCATATCAATCCGTTGGAAAAGTGCGTATCCAACTGGGAAACCGCGAAAATACTCAGCACCCAATACAACCAAAATGAAGTCAACACTACAACGAATGGAAAACCACACAGAAACTTATCCTATCGCTAAGTAAGCGTGACGTTCAATGTATGTATGCATGTGGGATGCTAGGTACATATGTACTTAAGATATCCTATGTGTAAGGAAGTGCCAAGCGAAACAGTGTATTCTTACTNAACCACACAGAAACTTATCCTATCGCTAAGTAAGCGTGACGTTCAATGTACATATGTATGCATGTGGGATGCTAGGTACATATGTACTTAAGATATCCTATGTGTAAGGAAGTGGCAAGCGAAACAGTGTATTCTTACTGCTACTGTTTTTATTTATTGTTGTTGTTTTTGAGATGGTTTTTATTATTATATTGCGCACATGTGTGTATACTATAGCGAGCATGCGAGTGTGCATGAACGAGTAAACGAATATATTTGTATAACCCCAAAGTGTTATGCCAAGCCAAGGAAAACAAATCACAAGCCCATGGTATAACGAAAGCACAGCTGGCAAACAGCAAAACGAAGACATCAAGGAAATGTTTAAAGGAAAATAAGCCAGAGCCAAGTCAATGAAAAAATTGTGTTGGTTGGCAGGAGGTCGAAGGCAGCAGGCAGCGAGCAATATTGAGGCCAAACGCAAACAATAGCAACCGGCTTAGAGATCTGACGGCAGGCAGGGTCGACAAGCAGAGAGCCAGAAGTAGCGAAGTTGTGTGGATGCAGGTGAGGGTGGTGGGAGCTGGCTGTATGGCTGCGTAGTTGGCAAGAAGCATAGCCGTAACATGGCTTTGGCAGCTTGACAACGCTGTGAGCAACATTATTCTACACTTCAGTTATTATTTATGTGTGTGCGCCCTAAGAAAACTATAAAACGGCCTGTCTGTGTAGTTGCATACGAGCATGTCTACTCCTTACTTGAGCGGCAGGCATTCTCCACATATGCTCGAACGTCCGGAAGGGTGGCTGGCTGTCTATTCGGTTGAAGACAAAAGAATATCATAGAAGAAAATACAGCGTTGATTTCTTTGTAACTTTCTTTGTTCTTCTTTCTTGCCTTATTGCCGGCTACATAGTAATGCCACTGCTGCTGCTGTTATTCCAGTTGAAATGTTGAAATAAAGGTAATGGCATAAAATCAAACGAGACATTGACGGGTTAAAAGTTACATGCACAAAAGTACATATGAAACTAACGAGGCCTGAAGTCATGAGCGGCTATAGTTAAAAGGAAACATCAAGAATCTCTAATCAGGCTGACTGTTGGGCGCTGGTTCATGTAGCGAACGCAAATTGATGTTGATGAACCGTAAGCTGTAGGTGTGGAGCGGTAGATACGCGCAATGGCAAAGTACTCGTATGAAAATTAATTAAAATCAAAGCTTGTGTTGATTGCATATGTATGTACGTAAGTGTGTCCTCTGACGTTTTTTGGGTACTTCAAAAATTATCTGGCGAATGAAAGCATGTCTATACATGCATTATCTTCGCTATTAATGGAGCTGCGGAGTTTTACCATATCTGTTTGTGTTCTGAAAATTACTTTCACTTTTGTTATGATCTTGATTGTGACAGCAACATGTGTTCTTTGTTCATTTAAATTCTGCATAATTTATTGTGGCATTACCTGCACCGCATAAATAAGTAGTTCGTAGACATTTTAATTTGATTTACGTAGTTTGGTGAAGAAAGTAGCTACATGTTTATAGAAACTTTGTGAGTGGTTGTGGTTTTTATAAGTCTATTTCTACTCATTCATATCAGCATCTAATCTTTGTTGAAAGATAAGCGCAGAGGAGAGAGTGAATAAAGCGTGTGTTGCCGTATACTCTTGTCGCCATATTTTAAGAAAACGTGTTCTCCACCCAAAAGTTGTGTTCTACATAGTGAGAAGATGTACTTCAGGTAGCAGTAGTCGTTCTTGTTGCTATTTTTATAGCGGCTACTGAACTCTGAAAAGAATCGGTTCACCTTTCAATCGTTGTCATCAAACTTAACTTACGATGGGCCCAAGAAGCGTGGGAAATTGGAGGAAATATCTTGGGTATGTACTCCAGTTACTGGACTGAAATTATGCCAGAGTAATGCGGCTGCTGAAGTTCTACCTCTGGATTGGGTGATGATTGAACTCCGATGATGCATTTCACAAGGCGACATTTGGTGAAGGTTGTAATGATCTCTCTTTGAGTATCGGTAATTGCTTGCCTAAACAGTGGTACTTCAGGTCTTATTCTTTGGTTCACTGCTGTGGTGGAGAGTCTTAACGAAGCAGATAAAACGACATGGAGAATCAAAAACTTTCCAACGGAAACCCTCAATATTATTTACACCCTTTTTGTACCCAAACGTACTTGTGCACAATGGTATAATAACTTGGTTCGCATAAAGGTTGTTTGTAACAGTCTTAATGAATCGAGATAGATATAGGCATATATGTACCAAAGTGCCTGGGATGAAAAGAGAAATCGATTGGGCCATGTCTGTCTGTCTGTCTGTCCGTCCGCCTACAACATTTCGAGTAAAATATGAGATACCTCAACGAAATTTGGTACATACATAGTTGCCCTTTATCTAAGCCAGGCAACGAAAATGAGTGAAATCGGACAAGAACGCCGCCTTCCTCCCATATAACCGCATTTTCGAAAAATGCAGAACCTATGATATTTCCGCAACTACTGGATCCATGGATTTATGAAAGTTGGAATTTGAAGTGGAATGTATGGAGTCGCACTAAAAACTCGTAAATTTTTTTTTTTAAATTGGGCAATAACCACGCCCACCTTATATGGGAGGCAAGTATTTAGTTGCATAGACATTGCAACAATTCCGAAACGAGGCTGATGATGAGTTACCCAAGGATGAGGATGGCTTTACTGGATTCTTTTTTATGTCAAAGTGTATATCTGCAGCATCCTATTCTTAGATCGTAGGTTCAAGGTCCGTCTGGGGGTGTTTCGGGAGGGAATGGTCTGGGGAAGAGATACATATTTTCAAGAAGAAGGCATGATACGTCTTTGAGTGCGAAAACCTTGGAGATGGTGTTAGGTAGGAATATGGTGGGAAAATTTTATTGGAATATAAGGCAGCAATCAAAAGGTTACAAGATCGCAGGTGCCGCGTTTGATAAAGATAAAAGCAGACCAATGAACAGAAACGAAGCTCATGTTCCTCCACTCGACCTAGACGAAATGAGAACAGCAATAATGCGGCATAAAAACAACTAGAACCATACAACCAACGGAATTCTGGCTGAGCTGTTCAAAGCTGGCGGCGAAGGTACATACATAAGTATACATATGCATAAATATATATGTATGTATGTACATATACGCCACGCTCTGCTAATTTTATTGGGTTATAAAGTACGCAACATTACCATTTATGCATATTTAAAAAAAAAAAGAATCACGAAAAAAGTTAAAACTACTTTTTCCCTCATCGACATTTATAATGTGCGTTTTTCGCGCGGCGCGTTGAACGCTGATTTGTCATTGATAATATTTAACATTTCAAGTGCTGCAGGCGAAATATGTATGTATATATGCAAGTATGTACAGAATACTTATGCACACTGTGCACTCTTCATTCAAAAGCGTTTATGCAACTCATATCTGTCGCCGTTGAATGTGCCGCAGGCAGCAGAAAATATGCTCTATGCCATTATACTCGCACATAATTGTCGGAATGAATGAATGTTTGCTCTGTGAACTCGTTTGAGAAACGAGTTTTTCATTTTTTCATCATGTTTATGGCTTGCTTCCACATGCGACCATACTTGTAGTGCCTGATAAAGTTGACATGCAGCGTGCGTTTAAGTGCATTTCTGTCGTTTCTTTTTTTTAAATAAAAATTACGCTCAAGTATAAATTTTATACAATAGTGTGTACTCGTACATACATTTGTGCGCCTATACTTGTATGTACAGTTTTTTTTTATTATTTTAGTATTTCGAAATGTTGGGGAAGTTATTAATTTTTATGTTAAGTGACAGTAGTTTTGTAAGTGCATATGTACTTAATTGAAGTGTGTTTATTGTATGAGTGATATATTTCATTGAATTTAATAGTGCATGGCAAGATTAGAAAGTCATAAATTTTTACTTGCATTTGTAAGTATAATAAATTTTGTACACATACATATTTATGTTGGGAAATATGTATGCAAACTGATGTTTTCATGATCTGTTGGTGATACTAATTGAAAATGCTGTACGGGGTTTGTATTGAAGTTTTTTGTTTTTTTATTATTATTTTTGGGATACACGTATATGTATTGTACGTAGGTTAGGCGCAGTGTTGCTTTTTAGAACAAATGTTACAAGATAAGCAAACAACTTTTAATCTCTAAACATGTACATAAATCGCGTATTTTTCAAGATCCCGCTTTGAATTTTGATGTGGGGTAAAGCCAAAGAACCAATTCCAACGTAGCCGAGTGGGTAGATTTACCTAGTTGGCCAAGTCTGCATCTATTCGCTTAGAAAATGCAGAGTACAGTGTACCGTGGAATGCACAAAGAGAGTTCGAAGGTATTATATGACTAAATTAGTGGGTTTGCTAAGATTTAGTCTTTGAGGAGAACCGCCTTGTTAGGCTCTGCTCTGTACCATCGATCCACTGTCTATTGAACTTTTCAACTCCTCAGTTGTCTATGACGTCCCTTGTGTGTGCTACGGTTAGCTCATAAAAGGGTTCCGGATCTTGGAGCACCGAGGAAACGCCATTCTTTACTAGCACTACGCCTGGGCAAAGCCTAATCTAAAATACTCGTTTATTGGCTGCAAGAGCACTTAAGCTATTTGTATATTCGAAATTTCTTTTGTCTGAACTTTGCTTTGAAAATTATGGAAAGCTGCCCACTGCTATACACTTTTTTATTTTAATCCCGAATATTATATTTAACCCTTTTTTCCATCTTATTACCACAAAGCACGAGTCGTCAGCGCAGCATTTTCCGGTTTATAGGACAAGGCAAAGTACCTCCTGGTAAAACCTAAAAACTCTTGGCACTCACATGTCACAGTTGAACTTTGAAACAGTAAAGGACTTTGTCTATCTAGCATACAGCATTAATACCGAGATCAAGCGAATAATAACTTTTGCCAAAAGATGCTTCTATGGACCAGGTAGACAACTGAAGGGCAGATAACTCACTTTTTTTTTAAAAAGATCTTGCCATAGTAATTTTCTAAATAAAATTTTCATAACCCTAAATCTACCGCAACCAAAGTTTGTGCAAGTAGTCCTCGGATCCTTTTTGTCCTTTTGTAACACAAGCGTGTAGTATTAAAAAAAAAAATGTTCTCGGTTATGTGGATAAAGAATGGAAATCAACCACAAGTATCACTTTATCCCTCAGTCATCCTAAGAGCTGCTGATAAAATCCCTATAAATCCGACTGCGCTTTTCCCACAGCCTTTTCGAGACACACATACACACACGGTCTTCCTTGCCCTCTTTGGCAGTGGCCTTGGATAGTTGAATACTTCCTTTCCTTCTTTTTGGCTCCAAAGCAGTGCGTTTGATTTAATTTTTTCCACTTCGTTTCCGTTTTTTTTTGCGCACCGCCATTATATTGGATCCAATTTCGCACATATTCGCACCTGCGCTTGTATGCCTACTACCCAAATACACACATACATTGTATGTACAAATCTTGAATACTGATTCTTTCGCTTCGCACTCGTTAAAAGCACTTTTCTATGCGGTATGCTTTCATTTCCTTGGCAAACTGTTTGCAACATCTCCGAGTTGCTTTATGCACGAAATGTAATATCCTTTCACCACCCTTATCCGTTTTGGGTTCTAAAGTCCTTATCTACATATGTTTGTGTGTGTGTTTTTTCATCATACCTTCAATGATGTGCCGCCATCCAAGCACATTGTTTTTTTTTTTTTCTTAAATATCATTTTAGTGTTTGCTTTAGTAGCTTTAAAGGGTTAAGGGTTGTGTTTGCGCCCAACTTTCCACTGTCTTTCATATTCGCAAAATGCGTCTTGAACAGTTCTCGTTATTTTTCTGCATACAAACGCTTATTTTTATATCCTTTTTTTTGCTCTCCTTTACGAGTTTGTATGCACTCGTCTTTCATTGCCTTATTCTTTTTTAATTTTAGTCTGTCTGTTGTTGTTTCGACGATTTTTGCTGTTTATTTCTGCGTTGTTTTCTTTTATTGCATTTGAACTCTTTATTCTGCTGTTGCTTTTATTGCTTACTACCTATTTTTCGTTTTATTTTTAAAGTTTGCTTTTTGTTATCATTAAAGGGAGTAACGTCTAATAAGGTGGAGGATTCAGGCCGTATTATCCACTAGATTCTGTTAAGCTCTACAGTTTTATCTTTTTTTAAATATATGATATTTC
The DNA here is from genome assembly GCF_001687245.7 of Rhagoletis zephyria. Lineage (NCBI taxonomy): Eukaryota > Metazoa > Arthropoda > Insecta > Diptera > Tephritidae > Rhagoletis > Rhagoletis zephyria. Next base: position 114,863 of record NW_016158094.1, on the reverse strand, counting down.
AGAAAACTTGTCACTGCTACATTGCTATGCCACCTATTCTCCAGACCTTTATTTTTGGCAATGAAATTACCTTTATCTTTAGAAGTTGAGTTCTGTGCAGAGTTCTGTTGAGATTTGCTCTACCAGACATTGAAGGTTACAGCGGATATCTTCTACATAAATACTAAGCAGCTTCCTCGATACAGTATTAAACGAAATTCCTTTACAAATTACGATGAAACTCAAAACTTTCGTACTAACAACCGATATCCCAATGTCCTGCACAGAACCGCCCATTTTGCAGCATCCGCCATCAAGTGATCCTACCTTATTGCTTGTATATTTTTATTGTTATGTTGTAAAGCTTTAAAGTGTTTGTTTTTTATGTTCTTATCTTTCCTTCCTCTATTTCTATAATACCTTCATATGTTGCTGGCTGTAATAATGTGTGCTTTATTTACTTTTAAAGCGTTTTATTTTGTCGTTTATCGTTGTCGTTAGCAAATACTTGTAGGTAGTACGAAAATAAAAATGTATTTATATCAAAAAAAAAGTGGCTAAAATCAACACTTGACTGCTTTTGGTATTCCGCTGCTTGCTACTCTTTTTATTGTTGTACATGTCTACATACATACATGCATACATGTCTCTACTCATATGCGCCTTTTAACTGCTACTATTTACATTTTCTGCAATCCGTCGTGCGAATCACTCTTTTATTGCTCCCGTGTATTTCGACTGCGACATCGATTTCCTTTCTTTTTTTTTTATTGTAGTTTTTTACCCTGCGAGTTTATCCTTTTGTGCGTGTTTATTTTCAACGCTTGATTATCTACAGCCTTTTATGAATATCTTATTGACTGCTTGACTGGTTTTCTCTGGACTTTTTCCCCCGCCAAAAAAAAAGAGTTCTCAGTTGCCATAAGGGATATTTTTATATTTTGCTATATAAAGTTTTATTTTGCTGAGAAATTACGTTTGCATCGCATTTGGTACATAAGTATAGGTATGTATATATGTCGTAAATGTTTTTGCAAAAGAATAAAGCATATGTTCTCTGTAAATAAGTCCGTTATCCTTGCACTTTAAATTTATTATCAACTCTTTTGATTTTTTTTTAATCGTATTTAATTTATTTTTTGAGAAAACATACAGCTGTTTCCCGGAAACTCTGTACTCTGTCACCTCTTCCGAAACCATCATAATACATTGAGCCGAGAATTCAAGCATGGCAGGGCGTCGCTGGAAGATGATCCCTGTTCAGGGCGTCCAAACTCCAAACACTGCCTGTTGCCACTGTTTTTTGGGATTGTGAATGCATTCTGTTCACTGACTGTCTTCCTAAAAAAAAAAACACAATTAACGCAGACTTATGCCACATTGTTGACAATTGGTTGTTTTGATACACGGAGAGGCCAAGGGAGTCCTGTTTTGCAAGATAATGCAGTGTGCAGGGTCACTGCGGGAGTTGCAAGCCGTCCCCTGACCGAGGTACAGTCCAGACCTGGTCTCCAGCGATTACTTCCTGTGCTCCAATTTGAGGAAGAACCTCTGTGAAAGAAGATTTTCGAGTGAAGAAGAAATGAAGGCGGCAGTATTTTTCACTGGACTAAACACTCTTTATGATAAATGTATGGATAGTTTCGTCCATATCAACAGGGCCAAAGGTCTTGGCTAAAAAAGCGCCCCTGCGATTGAGAGCATGCTTAGCGCTTACTGGCATCAATAAATCGTGTGGTTTAGTATTAAACTACGCGGATAAGTCTTATCCAAGCGGCTTTAATGGATACCCGGACTTGAGGCACCGTGCAAAATCTGGTCAAGTGTGGTTCATGAAGCATTCAATTTTTCACTCAGTATGCCATGATAAGAAGGCTAATTTCGGGGTTATTGCAAACAGCGGTTTTATTAAATAAACAACAATAATTTATAGTGGCATAAGTTATACTTAAGCAGCTATAATTCCGGAGATCACCACATCACCACGTCTCCTCATCAAAACTCTTCATCGAGTTCATAGGTTGAGCCGTCAGCTGCAACGTACAAAGCTAGTGAGCTAAATTCGCTTTTGGTTAACTGTTGTTGTCCTTCCACTGATTTCATTAAGCCACTACTCAAACTGTTTATTATGGAAGTT
>NW_016158094.1:92710-112647 GCF_001687245.7 Rhagoletis zephyria | reverse complement strand
TATATATATATGACTCCTGTGCGCCCATTTGTCTCTGTTTGCTGGTTGTCTGCCGCCTTTAGCTCGCTTATGTGCGCTCATTCAGCAGCAGTTATGTTGGATTGTTGTTATTTTTGCTGAGTTCGTGCCATTTTGTAATTAATTAATTGATTTATTTACGCTTTATTTGCATTTTTAATGAATTTTTCATGGACAATTCCAATATATCAAACAAGCTGGCATAAATACATATTTATGTATGTAGATATGTATCACTTTACGCCCACTCCATTCTCCCTCCGGCTAACTTGGCGTTACTAATTGTCCACAACTGTCTCGACTGGTTTGGCTTCCGTTTGCTCAAATTTTTTTCTGCCTCACTGCTTAGTTTAAAATAAAATACTTTCATATCACACCTGCACAGCCTTGTTGTTGCGTTAATAAATCTGTATGCATAAACTTTTGTAAGTAATTAATGTAATTAAAATTCACTTTGCTTGTTCAAATAAATTCGTATCCTCACCAGTAGCGACCTTACACGATATGTATTTGTATATGTAAATGCTACTTTTCAGATACATTCTCATATATGATACATACGAGTAGATGCAAGAAAGTAGCATTTTCATATGCAAATACATATCGTGTTAGAGCGCTGTAATTCTTTTTATTGGCGTAAACTTATTAAAATAATACAAACAGCGCAATCAGACGTTTAAGTAATTTTAACATTTCAATATAATTACTACAAAGATTATGTACTTATGTATGTTGTAAAATTGTATGATTCGTTTGAATTTGTATACGAATTGATCTAAATTTTTTTTTTATTTTAATAATTTAAAGATTAATTTGAGCAACTAACTAATGGCAAAATTTTTTGTGGAGTTATTTCTTTCCATTTAAGTAATAAATTGAAGTATTAAAATTATCTGGACTCCGGCATCACCTATCGGGATTTGCTTTCGTAGTTTTTTTTTATTTTTATTTTTTGAAAGAGAATTCAGAAATTTCTAGGTATAGGATTTTTAGATGATTTAAGCTCAACTGTTAAGTTTGGAGTACGGCAGTTGCTAAGCTTCGTACACCCTACAAATTCGTTTAAGGAGTAAAGATTTTGTATCCATGTAGTATCACAATGGGCCCCTGACTGCTCCAAACTATGCTGGCTTCCTCTAAGCCTAGCAGCTACTTCAATCTTACCTAACCTAACCATTACCTTTTATATGGGCAATGTAAATCTGCAATGTAAGTTTTAACAAAATAAGGGACACCGCGACCTAGAAGATCTTCCGTATTCCTATGATAATTCCTAATTCTGACGGCCCACGATGTCACGATGTTATAAGCCTCCCTGATAAGAGCTAATGCTGGACAATCACACATAATGCGCTCGGACGTTTCCTCGCCTTCAATGCAGAAAGGGCAATCCATTGCTTCTCGGAGCGAATACGTTTCAACTTCCCAGTGATGGGTGACGGACTTTTGGCTATTTTTAATGCTTCCTTCCTGAACTTGCTTTTGTTTAGTGCACGCCTGAAAATTTTCTGCTCATTAGAGCTGTAGTGTTCAAAGCTGGACCTTGAGTCCAGCTTGACTCGTTGCACTATTGTGCCTACCTCTGTAAGCACTGAATTCTCAGAGCAGACGCTAGTGGTGTTGGGATAAACGTGCTGTCCGACTCAGAGTTCAAAGGTACCTCAGATTTCATTCGAAAGCATTAGATTATTCTGCTTCAATGGCTCATCTAAATTATTTTGGATATTATGTTACCGTATTTTGTTCCCACGAGTGTACGGCAAAAGGGAAATGTACGCCGCGGTAATCCTGATCCCAGGGCAATTCTAGTTGAAACTGGAGGCGACCGGCATCCAGAAATCGTATCTTGGCCACCAGGCTCCGTCCTGGCGAAGCATCTATCGGCATCGGAGTTGGGGGGAGTTCATGGGATGAAAAGCAGTTCAGTGGGCAGTCCCAGGAAACGTAGGAAAGCAAAAATAAAATTCCGCCTTCAGACTGTCCCCTAATTCCGCCCCAAGTTCACCAATTGCCTCTTTACGAATATCCGCCAATTATTCCCACCAAGTGTGGAAAAAGCTTTCTCCTCCTTATCCCCCTTGGTTTCGTTGTTTATACATAGGCCTCGAGTCGTAGGACCTTGTTCCCATTATCATGTGTAAAACATGTCTAAGCCATCACCAGCGTTGAATTTGTATGCTCTTCACTAAGTTCTTGCTAAGCTCGCACAGTTCATTATTTCATGTTCTTCGGTACCCGTCATCTACGTGAATAGGCCAATTGATTTTGTGGAGCATTATATGATAGCACTTCTTTACGACACTACAGCAAAATGGTAAGGAACTTACATTCGCAATTTGGCAAACTCCAAACTGATTTCAGACCAAAGGATTCTTTAGAAAATTCGCTTGCAATTACACTTAGAATCCTTCACAAAAATTGACCCGCCCTAATATACGTCCCTTATAATCGCTTCGGCACTCTACTGCCCCCATATATCATACAAACAATTCATACCCATTACCAAATAAAACTTTCCGTTTCTTCTTTTTAAAAATGGTTTGTGCTCCCCAAAAAAACTATTTACTGAATTAATAGTCTCCTTATTTTTACATACCCACTCAACTTAACCAATAACTTTTCCTAACTCTCTTCGTCCTTTGCAAGTACATAACTACCTACATAATTAACAATTACCAAAGTACACACAAAACCGATTTTTTATGCAAATCCAGAAACTTGTCACTAAAAGTGAAGTCACGTAATGTCGCATTATTTATACGTAAGCAGAAGAAAGTTTTGTGTTTTTAGGCATACTAATCCCTGTGCAATGTCTCTTACGATTTCTCGCCCTCCTCTTCTTTTGTTCCCCAATTCCCCATTTTGGATAACATTAAATTTACTGTCAGACGCATGATCGTCAATGCTTTTATTTACGTAACTCATTCCTGTGTAGATATTTTTTCATTGTCAACCAAAAGGAAATTACCTAGAAAACCAAATGGTCGATTTTAACACTCATTCAACCTCCTGCAACACGCTAGTCCGCCCCTCTGGCGCACATACGACATATTTTTATTGCCTTTGAGTGACCATAGTTTTACTACTACTATTTGCTAGCATATTTGCATAACAATTTACGTAGTAAACGACGCGGCGGCAGTCAGTCAGTCGTGGTGGCAGTGAAGGAGCGAGTACAAAGCAGAGGTCAACCGAAAGTGGATTTTAGGACGAAAGGATATTGCGGACATGTTTTTCACGTTTCTCTCTTTTTGTGTGTTTGCCTGGCATGAAATGGATTTTACCGTTGCCGCTGGACAACGAGTTGCAGGCCATTGTTCGCTCGCCAGTTTACTTGCTACTTGTAGCCACGTAAGTATAGTACGTATGGTACGTACATATGGTCTAGGTTGCCGGCATACTATCGCGCGCCAGCCCGCCACCACCACTACCACCACGACCACCTTCAATACACTCCGACCAACAACGATTTTCATGTGGTCATGGCACCCTTTCCGCCACTAACTACCAACATTTCTATGCGTTTGTTTATTCTGGTGACCATAATACTTAGCCCATTTTATTGTGCGCTCGATTTTGTGGTCACTCCTTGTTTTCTGCTATAACTCCCGTGTGCTTGGTTGCACAACGGCGTCACATGAAATAAAACTGAAAAAGGCGAGTAAATGAAAAATTCGCTTCATTGCTCGATTGTCCTTGGCTCGTCGCTAGTTGTTTTCTCGGTATTTGGCAGCTGTTTTTACACCAGAATGAGTGGATTGTATGTATGTATGTATGCGTGTGGTGCTTCTCAGAATTTGCATGTGCATGTGTGATATTTATTTGCGCATTGTGTATTTTTGGCGCAGATTTGCGGTGTTTCCGTAATTTTATATGGCTTTTAACAAACTAACTGCTGTCCTCGCCTCTACCGGCTAACCACTCCTGCGCTTTGCATTTATACATATGTATGTATATCCTTGTCGCTGGATCGCGGGCTTATGATTTTCAAATTACGTAGCAATTTCTTGCTTAACTTTCAGCTTCGGTTTTTGGCATCTGGTTTTGCATTTTCTAAAAACTTACTGCTACTTATTTACTACGAGCATTGGCTCTACAAAATTTTATTGTATTGTTTTTGGCTTCATTTCTTCGTGTTTGGCTTGTGCTATTTTCTGCNCATTTTCTAAAAACTTACTGCTACTTATTTACTACGAGCATTGGCTCTACCAAATTTTATTGTATTGTTTTTGGCTTCATTTCTTCGTGTTTGGCTTGTGCTATTTTCTGAACCAGAGAATCCGTTGTGCAAGTATGCATTGTTGCATTTGTTGGCACGCCTTTGGTTTTCATTGTTTAGCTTTGTGCTGCTCTCATATTTGACCAAATTATTTTGTGTGTTTGGATTTTGTATTTGTATTTTTGCTGTGTTTATGGTGCTTTTAAATGCGGTTGGCTTTATTTGTTTTAGAAATATTCTTCCCACATGATTTCGATTGGATTTCGTAGTTTTTTGAGACCTTGCCAAAACTCTTACGAGTTAGTCATAGGCTTACTTACATACGTAAGGTGAATGAGTGTTATAGAAATTAATTTTGTTTTTTTTTTAAGTTTATTCTTCGTAGGGATTCATTGGTGTTTCTAATCTGCATTTGAAATAAATGTTTTAAAAGCCATATAACTCCACAGCGAGTTTTTTAAAGGAGATTATTTAATTATTGAATCAAAGTTTGTTTGTTAGGAAAAAGCTGGATATTTCCATTATAAAGGTGCTCGTGTGGTTTGATTTGACAGGAAAGACCCATATTTGACGAAAGTCTGATTGCCGGCAAAACGGAACTTGTTATTTTTACTAGAAGACATAATGTATCGAATTGCCGTCCTCCCCCAGAACTTGGGCTTGATCCTAGTCAAGAAGGCAACAGTATCCTTATGTTGCTGTGGAGGGGCCATTGGCAAGCGCTGCGGTCTCTCGGCGAAGGCTTTATGAAATCATAATTAAGCTAATTTTACCATATGGGATACTCCAGTATTCGAGAAAACTTCGAGATCCTACCAACTCCTTCCACTGCCCACCAATTTATGTCCTAATGGATCTTCTAGCTCTCATAGTTCAACCAAAAAGGACTGGGAGGAGTGCATTATCTGTTGGTGGAGGTGTCTTCTGCGAAAAACTATGTATCGGTGTGACACCTTTTAAGAAGGTGAAAATCTATTCCGGCAGCCAAGCAGCCGTGAGGGCGATCGGCTCTGGTGGAATCATCTCAACAGCTGCGCTCTGGTGCCCTGACTCTGCGAGCCTAAGGTTCAAGCAAATTGGGTAACAATTTCATTTGGGAAGGGAATTAATTAATGATGAACAGCGCACAGAAAGCTTAAAATGAAAGTGAAGATGTAGAAGAAGATGGCGGTAACGATGCAGGCAGAGCTGGGTAAATGCAATTACATTTTAATTACAATTACATTCTTCAATAATTGTAATTAGGAATCGATTCCTTCAGCTCACAGCAAAGGAATTGATTACTTTCTAAATTACTTAGAAGTAATTTCAAATGTAATTTTTTTTTTATGAATTCCAGTACAAGGAATGTAGCAATGTAATTTTTGCTACAAAATGTAATTGATTTTTTTCNTGATTACTTTCTAAATTACTTAGAAGTAATTTCAAATGTAATTTTTTTTTATGAATTCCAGTACAAGGAATGTAGCAATGTAATTTTTGCTACAAAATGTAATTGATTTTTTTTAATTCAGTTCAAAGGAATTTCTTTTTTTTTTGGAATTCCATTTCTCAAAGTAATTTAAAAAGTAATCGAAACATATATTAAAAAAATATTATATTTGTACAGTTCAATAGCAATAGCTTTGTTAAATTTCTTGGTTGCTAACTGCCTTGAATAAATTACTTATGTATGTATGTATATGTAAGAAAGCTTTAAGAAAGCTGAATAACTTAAACTGTAGCTGTTCATAGGGTAACCGTTATTTTTTCCAGTTTTTACCGCGAACGCGCTTCGCGGAAGATGAGACCCGTATATGTCGAAGCAGGCATAACCCACCCACATTATTTCATGCTCACCTTTCAGTGAAGAACAGTCCAGACAGTTGCTGCCTCGAGCACTATTGTTCTCTTGGACTAATCCCTGCGTATCTATAAAAATGCACTAACTTAATTATGTGTATTTTGGTACCCTTAATGCTACTCAAAATGGCGTGCCTTCTGAGGCCTTTGAAGTACTCTACTGGTTATAAATGAGGATAGAGTCCGCATGAATTACGAGCCCTGTCGGACTGGAGATCCTATATCCTCTTCAAAAATATTTTCTGTATGCCTTCTTAAAACTCTCTAGTTTGACAACAACATTGCAAAATTTTTACTTAATTTTATCAATTTAACTGAGTTAAGATTTTCAAAAAGGTGGTAACGCTCCTCAAGAATATCTCCAATGGTTATCTTTCTTAAACTGCTTTAATTTAATACCCACATTGCTATATTTCATTAATTTGATCAATTTCATTGAGTTTAAAATTTTCAAACAGGTGGCAACCCTCCAAATTTGTGTAATATAAATACCGGCATTATACCGAACAATCAAAAAAATATATTATTAAAATCGGTTCAGCCGTTTTCCAGTTTTGAGGACTCGTCAAACGAGCACAGCATTTTATATATACTATGTACATATACAAAGATATAGATAGAATATGACCAGTGTGTAGCTTCGATTTTGATCTTTGATTGCAAAACAAGTCCACCTTTTACATTCGAGAAAGAACTTTCAGTTTCTCAATTACTCTTACAATTCCTTTGAGTAATTGAAAAAAACTAAAGTACTCTTGCAATTCCAGGTAATGGAATTGGAAGAAAATATATTAAGTTTTCAATTCCTTTCAAAGGAATTGGGGGAAAAAATTACATAACTTGCATGTAATTTATTACAATTACAATAAGAAATTCCTTGTAATAGAATTGAAAAAAAAAAAAACAATTACATTAAAAGTAATCAATCCTAATTACAATTCCTTGTAATTTGTAATTGGGGGTAATTTAATTCCTAAGGTCATGAAGAAGGTGAAGGTGAAGATGACGATGAACATGACCATAAAGATGAAGATAAGAAGAGGAAGATGAAGAAGAATTGAATATATAGACGTAGACTAAAATAAAGATGAATATTAAGATAAAGATTAAGATTACTAATAATTATCTGAAGTGGAATAGTAAACGATAAACCAAAATGTGACGCTGAAGCAAAAACCTATTCTCCGACTGATCATTGTCATCAGGGCTCCCACATCCGTTACATAGCAAAATAAGATATCATTAAACTAGTAACTTAAACTCGAATAAGTTTATCGACTTTCAAGACCATAGCTGTAAATGTGATTTGAGCAGAGACCAATGAGAAAAGAAGGCCATAAGTGGCTGAGTAAAGAGTCTGGTATAAAACCTTATACCACGAGACCAACCCAAATCGCATTCCACTTCCTTGGTATTAACTTACATTCACTAATCGATGGAATCGTTAGATATCATAAACTTCTACGACCATCGGAACTTTTTCTCTGCAAAAACAAAAGATCCTTTTCGGATAGGTTTTTATGAAACTCAACTCAATCAAGTAACTACATATATTTATTATATATCCCAAATAACTCAATTAAAATCGAATTAATGTGCTGAGTACCAATAAATACGCCCGACACACACACACACACACACACACACACACACACACACACACACACACACACTCAGCTGCATGTTCAAGTATAAATGCATAAAATAATTGAAAGCAATTATAATCTTATCAGTTGGTTAAAAATGCTACAGACCACCACGGCAGCCATGCCACAAGCGGCTGTAAATGCCTTTTAAGTGATTGCTGCTGCCGCCAATCAATCACCGTACGGGTATTGCAACACTGCATCGATACAGCCAAGCATTTGTAAGCGCAAAACTTGAAAGTGCCACTAGCATAAGAAAATAAGCAAATTAAAATGCCAGAAAATGCAATTTATTTCCATTAAGAGCGCATAAACGAATGGATAAATATCGAAAGTGAGTGAGACAAAAAAAAGGTCCATGCACATATAAATGATATACTGATACTCTAACTACATATTCAAGCCAGAATTGCGGCAGCTGCTGCATTTGCAACAATTGCAATCATTACACTCTATATATTACATACATAGTCCATACATCAATCTTCGCTTCAAAAATATGCAATTGTGACTGCGTAGTTATTTTTATGCGGGAATGTATAAAAATGCAAATAAACTCTATAAAATATGAAAATTGCCAGCGCGGGCACGTTTATGTTGCCGCGACGGCGGACTGCTTTTTTTCATTATTGTGACAACAACACATGTGTCTGTAGTCGTTCAAGCAATCATTATAATCATTCAACATAGGCAGCGGGCTGTAGCAGGCAGAGTGCGAGTGCGGGTGCGGGTGCGCTGTGCGCCCGCAGCATTATACAATTTTGTTTTTTACAAATGCTGCAAAACTTTATTAACTATTCTTTGCGCTTTTTTACTACCTCATATCGCATAAATAACTTAACGCGGAAGTTGTAAATTAGATTGCGATGCAATTGCAACCAGTCAGCAGCCAAAAATAAATTGCGGCAATCTCTCTATAACAGCGGAGTGAGTGAGTGTTTTTAGGCCGACAAGGGGATGCTTATACCCGCCATGTAATATGAAACTTACATATTTACGTATGAAGCAAACTTTTACCTATATTGATTGTGTCGGCTGTTTCAATTACGTTTCTATTGGATTTATAATTATGTAACGGAGTGTAGTTCTGCGGGTTTTTTGGAAACTGCTCTAACAACTTTGATGCAGTTTTATATACAGCTAATGTATTGTGTTCTAAAATTATCTAAATAGGTATAATTTCTGAGAATACTCGTATAAGGTTGCCACCTATTCGAAATTAGTTGCAAATAAATAAAAAATCGTAATATGGATAGCAAATTGAAGGTATTTTAAGAATCTCAATTCAGAAAAATGTTTACATAAAGTTGCCTATTTTGAATCGCATGTTTATTTAGTTTTTTTTTTAGAAAATAAAGGTACCATATTACCATTCATGTATGCTAAAACAAGTAATTATTTAAGCAAAAAACAAAACCGACTTCAATTCTCATAAAAAAATTTAGGAGTACCTGTTAACTTTTTCATGATCCAATGATCTAATTTAAACCAGATTATTATGAGACCCTACCTTTCCGATGCAACAGAATTATCGAAATCGGTTGACGTGGTCCAAAGTTATGCGGTAACATACATAAAAAAAAAATAAAAAAATATTCCGACGAACTGATATAACCTCCTTCTTTTTTAACCAACTCCCAAAAAAGAAAAGGAGATTACCAGTTCGTCGGAATATTTTTTTTTTGCTTAAAATGACTTGTTTGCAAGTCGGTTAATAAGGCTCTTAAACAAAGCAGCCTATATTTTAAGTGTTATGCATTAGGTTATTAGTGTAAGGTTGCCACTTATTTTCGATTCTACAAAACTTATCTATGTAAATCAGCGCAATATGGATACCAAATGAACGGTATTTTTGGGAACTTTAGTCCGAAAATATTTGCGATGAGAGTTTTTTGTAATATAATTTTGTATTTTGTGAATTTCAATAAGCTTTGTTTTGTATGTATCTATATACAGCACATATACTCTTATTTCCAAATAGGTTTGCGGCTAATTTTTAAAGTAAGAAATTTGCTTACTTTATAAGATATCAAAAGCCATTTTTTTAATTTATTTCCAAAATATTATTTGATACCCAACCTTGAAAACTTTAAAATGCATACAACAAAATGGTGGATACATACACATACATATTTTTCTTCATTGACGATGAATATCTCAATATCGTCTGCCTCTAAAATGTTAAGTCTCCTTTTTCATAACCTAAATGCGTGGGTATACACAACGTGAAGGAGGAAATTGGTCCACCCTAGTTCAGGAAAACAGTTTTTCGTCAGGGAACAACAACAAATCAGCTTTTACGCACGCCAGAAGGCATCTCTACGAATTACGGAAGAGATCAAGACCTACGGCGCACAACACCGAATCCAACAGTGTATGTCGATACCGAGAGTTATAAGATAGATCATTTAATTAGTAGGTAAATTGTCTACCATTTTAATTAGGTAGAACACATACTCACCACCAGCCAACTAGTTTTTAAGTCGCTCACGGCTTATATAGTGGGCATCAAAAGAGGTTGTCAAAGGAGGCGTGCTACCGTGTGCAGGACCCACCACTTCGCGAAACTCTTTCCTCTAGGGCTCAACGGCTGTAGCTGACACGTATCGTTCCATAAGCTATGTACTATCGTATCTTGTGACTATTGAAATGCTATCCACCTGTACTAAAAGTATTCTACGTAGGTGAACAGCGGTTGCCAGTACTCTAACCGTTATCAGAAGCAACCGAACAATCCACTGTTCCCAATTCATATAGCGGCGCTAACCGATACTGTCATCCTTAGCTAAGGACACCGAACTATCCACTAGTGCACCCATCGTCGTCATCGCCATGTTCTCACAAACAAAGAGAGATTGCGGATCACGAAACAAATGGAAGTTAGACCGACCAAGATCCGGTCTATATGGTGGATGTATTAAAACTTCCCAACCAAGTTCCGTCTAATTCTTCCGAGTCGTCCATTTGTGCACAGTAAAATACCGAGTTGATCGTCTCGCCACGTTAATGCATTCCACAATGGATAATTCCCTTCCATTTAGTGGGAACTAAACACTCAATACAGCCGCGTTTGCGATCAATCCAGGATTTCATCACTCGTAATAATTCGTTTCAAAAATGGTTCGATTTTGTTAAGTTTCAGCAGCGTTTCACTGCTGGAATGTAGGCAGTTCGGTTAATCAAATTACTTTGCGCTCATTCATGTGACAGCTAAACATCGAACTTCCTTAAGTAGCCTGCTATTTTTAGATAATTCCAAACAGCCACGTGGTTGTTCTTTAGTGTCTCCGCTATCTCCTGGCAGCTTGCATGCCGGTCTTGCTCAACGATTTGCATTATTTTATAGACCTTTCCAGTAACTGGCCGACTAGAGGAAGCATTTTAGATATAAAAATTTCCGATGGGGAAAATGTAGCCTGAAATGTCACCTTTTGAACGCGCGTCAGTTTGACGCAATTGGTTGAGAGTTACCAGATGTATGGGTATCAACACCATATAGTGAGAAAAGTCCGCATACATTTTTCATGTGACCCAGTACTTAGTTACGTAGAAACCTACTCGACCTGTCTCCACTTGGGATACACCATGGCGTAACTATGCGAAGAAGTGTTGCGATTGCCGAGGTTTTTTTTCCTTTGATTTTTAGAGAAATTGTAATTGAAAATCAAAAATAATGAGAAATCCATGCGAATAAACTCCAACCGCTCAACATAAAAATTGATTAATTTCGGTTAAGCATTTTTATGAAAAAAAAATTTATAATAAAGTGCTGTAACAGCAAATCGCCTAAAAAAATGAACAACTCTACAAAAAAGCTACAACTCACGAAATGTTATTAGATACAACGCTTGCAATTTTTGATTACACTACACTGCAGTTGCAATTGCTGTTGCTGCAGCATCTGCAAACATTCACAAATACGCTATTAGATGGGCAATGAGGCAGCAACAGCCGCCGAATAGTCCCACTAAACGTGCATACAGACGCACATTATCAACAGATAGCCAAATACACAATTGCTCAATTAAGCACCTCACTTGGATGAGCAAACTAACAGGCTGCCTGATGGACGGACGGACAGACAGCGATAGACAGATGGGCAAATAAACAAATAGCCGCTTTGGCTGCTCGCTCATTCAATCGCGTCCAACTGACAGGCTGTCTCCTGATCAGCGTCGCCGCAGCAGCTACGAGTATTCGATGTGTCTGGATTAGTTGGCGGATTTGCTTGTTTGGTCAATTGACTTGCTAGAGCTGTACTTTTTAGCCGCGAGTGGCTGACTGACTGACTGACTGACTGAGTAACTAAACGACCGAGCGACTAACTCGCCAGCGCATTATTACATAGTATGAACAGTCAGGAAGGGGCCGTATAAACGTTTATAGTTGACTGGTCATTTGGCTAAATCTTTGCATATATGTATGTATGTATAGGTAGCCATTTGGTAAATTTTGTTGCAGTTTTTGTCACTATTATATTTGCGTTGCCGCTTACTGTTGTTTTTTGTTTTTTTTTGTTTTTTTTTTGTTTTTTTTTGTTTTTTTTTTTTGTTATTGCACTTTGTTGCAGTTGCGCGAGTGAGTACTGCTGTTATTCTTCGTTTGGTTAGCTCTAGTCGTTAGGCTAATAAAATTGCAACATATCGCCAGCACCAGCAAGTGTTGGTCGTCATTTTGCTTTTCCACGATGCTGTGTAAAGCTCGCTTGGGTTGAGTTCAGTACGAGCGGGCGCGAAAGACATTAACAGTTGCCAAATGACAGCGATTGCTGCAACAACAACGCGAAAACACACACACATACGAGACCATTACATTAACACATGCAACAACAGCAACACTGCAACGTTGTTGCATCGCCAACAAATTAAATCGACAACAAGCTAACAATTTTGTACAATTTAAATGTGCTGCTGTTGCCTTTAATGGCAACAATGTTGTTGTTGCGCTGCTATTGTTTCTGCTGTTGTTGGTTTTGTGTTGGCAACTATGTTGCGCCGCTTGGTTTTGCAGTATTGTTCGCGTAATTTTTATGTTGCTTTGCGGCATTGATGGCTGAAATAAAAGGCAAGGCACATAGACGTGTTGCCAATATTTTTTTTTTATTTCACAAAAGGTTTTTGATAGCGGTAGGGAGGAGGGCGAGGTGTTTCTGAAACTATGACTAAAGTAAAGTGAAAGGAAGGAATGTTTTGGGGGTGTTTTAAATTTAGTAGGCAAGTCTAATAAATACAGAAGTACAATTGCAATTACATTAACATTTAAAATTACAATTGAGAATGTAATTGTATAATTACAATAACAATTATCATGATAATTACAATAACCATTATCTCTACAATGGCAAATACTATAATAACAAGTATCATAACAATTACAATTATAAATACAATTACAATAACATTTATAATTACAATAACAATTACAGTTTCAATACTAATTGCAAGTACAATTACAACTAAAATACAATTAAGTAATCCTAGTTACGATGTATTGTGGAACGTCAAATTCGGTTTGAAGACAAACGGGTTACAGCGCCGGGGTACCTTCAGTGTAATTTTCCGTTCTCAGAATTTCAAATCTAAGTACATAGATACCATTGCAATGACAAGATAATTATAGATACCATACAATTATAAGTACAAGTACAATTACAATTGCAATTACAATTACCATTGCAGTTACAATTACCATTTATATTTCCAACTACAATTACAACTAAAATAAAAACACTTATCAGATTATTAATTTTTTTCTTCTTTTATTGCAGGTAAGCAACTTCAACTCGTAAACTCCTACAACTAACTCCTTGGGTATGTATCTTTTCGTGTATACATTTTTCTGTGACAAATTTACTACGAAATTTTCAAAGAGCCAAAGTATGTCCGCTTGCAATAGAACCAGCTAGCTGTCTATTGCATGCTAAAAATTATATTTTAACCAGAATTCGTAATTTGTCCTCGGAGAGTTAAACCATCTTATAAAATCTTTTCTTATTGCGTCCCGCCAATTGCTTCATTGCCTGGCGCTAACAAGAAACTTGGTCCAAGAACTTTTCGATCTTTGTTATTTCCTCTCTCCTAAGCTCTTCTCTGATGGTGTGTGGTTCTAATGCAAAAAAAAAGACTTGGGACCTAGCTGTGCTTTGATAGCCGGCTCTTCGTTATTTCCTATGGCTTTATGGCTCGGACACTAGAGAAGGAAAATATGTACTAGCAAGTGGTCCAAATTTTACATCCTCTTGCTCCATTTCTCTTAACTCCATTTTAATAACTTTTTTGTTTTCTAAAAATACTGCCCAAATAAACATTTTGAATACGAGTACGTGTAACGTCAACATAATTGTTATGCGTAGATTTTTATTTATTTATTTATATGTACATACTTGCTGTACGTTTACATAAATCATTTTGTAAGTAATTTTCTCTAACTGGCCTTTCTCCATAATCGCCTAAATCAAGCCATGCACAACTTGGCCGTTGTTTGTGTCCACATGCTTGTCTGCCCGCTTGCCTATGTGACTGTCCATCGCCTTTGACTATCAGCTCAAATCGATGCACGAATCGCTTGTAACCTTTCACCAATTTAAGCAGTGCGCTGCTGAAATATCAAAGTCGTTAGCCGAGCGAGAATGGCGCTTCAGGCCTTTTATTGTCTACATTAGGGTAGTCGACTGTCAGTTACAAAAGAATTGGTAAATATTGGGTTGTTGAAAAGTTTTCTTTATGGAATGCACCCGCGCGCACACGGAAAATTGTAAACAAACTTATTCTTCTTCTTTTTTTCTCAGCGTACGGCAAGCGATTAGTATAATAAAGTAGTTTATAAATTACTTCCAACTAAAGAACTTTAGTTTTTATAAAGATTTTCTAACTCCTCTGTAAAGACACAACAATTTTAGTTAGGTCCATTTCTATGTTAAGGTGAAAATATATCGATATATTTAACGATCCTATTTTATAAATGTATCTTCATCGATATAAATTTGTATGTTAAAATTATTATCGATGTCTATATATTTTCAAATCGGCAACGCTTATCGTCCACGTATGCGTTCACCCTAGTGTGCGAAATATTCTCTGATCAGCACATACTGCTCCCAATTGTTTTAACGCTTGAGATCTTCTGAAAGTGAAGACAGCGCAAATGCTTTTTTGACATTTTGCAACTTTTTTCCATGCGCTGTTTATTAGTTTGTATAGATACATATGTATGTGTATGTGCATATGTTTCCGTGAATGTCCATTAAACTTGTATATATGTGTTTGTAGGAACGCTTGTATGTACTACGCATTCGTGTTGGCATTTCCTGTTTGTGTCAATCGGCCGACCGCCTTGTTTGCCAATAATCGTCATTGTTGCAAGGTGTTAATATCGAAAACGTGATTGCTCACTACATTATCGTAAATAAACATTACTAACTAACAGCTGCAAATAGGAGTAGACAAAGCTAAGTGATTTATATTTACTATTGACATATACTTGGGTATGGTTTATGAGAATTTGCTACATGGGTAAAATGAAAGGTACATATACGCCTTCTTCAAAAGAGGCACAACTCAAAATTTTTGAAATTATGCGCACAGAGCTTTTAGTTAGATTTCAGCAAAAGCTGGAGCAAATTTTTATTATAATTTGTTGAAAAAAAAACCTAAGGTAAAGTCTTCCTTGCCCATATGATTATCGTGTGCTAAGAAAAAGTTGTTCGCATTTTCTGACCAACGTGTAATTTTGCGTTGTGCCCCTTTTGAAGATGGTATGCGATTTTGTATGTACTCATTTAGCTCGTTAATGAAAGAAAATTTAATACCTATGCCTTTGACAATTTTACGCCAATTTTTCCCTTTGTCCTTGGTTTGAGTGCCAAATTCATATTTAATATTTCCGGTTTTTTTACCGTTTTGCCCAGCCATCGTTATTTGCAGTACATCCCACAGCTGCATACATCCCACTTGTAAGATCAAACATTGTATTTACATGGAAAATTTATTTATGAATAGTATTCCTTTGCCACAAAATTTACTCAATGAATATCATTTAGTAGTTTATTAAATTTTTCAAATACACAATTAGAATGAAACGAAAAAAAAAATGCATTCACTTCTCCCTTGTACATTCCCGCAAAAACCTCATTTCCCCCATACAATGCTGGTCTTCATTTCACATTCTTTATTTGTGAAAATATTTTGTGAGAAAATACGAAAATATTTGCTAGCTCAGCTCAATGAAAATACATAATCATACCATGATACTTGGCAAGTCTTTCTGGCATGAAGCCAAAACTTTGTGAGTGCAACTAATGCAGTTCAGGTCGCAAACCCATATACATATGCATTCATTGGTGAAAAAGATAAAAATACATATGTACATACCTATGAGTGAAAATGTAGATGTCAACACTTTACGTTGTTTTACTCGATGTAGTCCCCGGTTGTGCAAAAATCGTTCCCACTTTATGCCGATTTTATTAGTTTGGGACTACAGTTTCATTCAGTAGATGAGATGGTCGTGCTTTTCTCCTAGTCTCCTCTGAGTGTTCTTTTGTTAAGCTGCTTTGGGTACTACAAAGCTTCATGGCTAGGGAAGTCACAGTGATACAATAGTATGATGGTGCAAGGTCTGGGCCATAAGCCAGGTGGGTTAGGACTTACAAGCCGGTACCATCGAGATAAGTTTTGAGCATTTGTGCGGCATGCGGTAGAACATTGTCATGATGCAAAATCAAAGGCCCATGTCACAATCGCTCGCTTCAATCGCATCAGCTGTTTTTTGTAGAGAGCCCCATCAATGGTCAGATCACTTTTTAGAAGCTCTTGAAGCTAGCAAATGCAGAGTATTGCCTTTCTGCCATGGATATTTGGCTTTGGCGTCTATAGTCCGGGTTCGCCGGGCTTAAGATAGGCCTTCTGGCCCCTTGGATTATCGCAATGAAGCTATTTTACATCGCCGGTGACAATTCAATGCGACTTAGCTTTGTATCGTTAAATTGGGAAACAGTGCGTTCGATATCTTGCTTCCGGCGAATGGAGTTTGGTATGCAAAAAAGGTGACAGGCGTCGCACGAAAAAAATGTTGCTTACGCTTTGATCAAACGACACGTACTGTAAAATGGGTTTAAATGATGACGCTTTAACACTACTGGTGCCCTCTGTTGGCAAGTTTTGTATACTAGTTTTAGTATGGTGATATTGAGACTAGTTCGTAACCGTTTAGATTGCTTTTAATATTTCAGGTTTATTCTACAGCTGGGCATAAGTAGAAAAATATACACATACTAACACAAATATTAATTCAGCTCTGTGGCATTTAGTGCCAAAATTTAGTAAGAGCAGTCTCATCAAGAACATTGGGTTGCGCAGGTCAAGAGAAAGTCCATGGCGAAAAAAAATGTCAAAAAAGGAAATATTTATTTGATTTCTTTTCAGCTCTTTGCTAATCTTCACCACTGCTCATTTGTGCTTGTCGCGACCTGAATAAGTTAGCTTATGTAGTAAATAGATATGTATGTATGTGTATAAAAATATCCATGTGAATACGAGTATATAAATACATACATACATACATATACGTAGAGTAGGTTTATTAGGGTGGGCCAGAACATAAAGTGGACTCTTTCTTTTGAGAAATTTGATATTCATACCGTCGGTGATACTGCAAAATGATCTATGTCTATTAATACCCTTGTCACTTAGATGGTCTCTTACTTGCTCTGGAATGTATATGCAAATCGTTACACGCTAATACGCGAATGACATAACTGTCTACCTTTGGCTGATGAAGATGAACGATCGCCAGAAGGTATTAATTAAATATTAAAATGACGGTTGAATTGTCAAAATCGGTCAATAAGGTCGTCTGTAATTGAATTTTGAAGCAAAAAGACAAAAAAAAAACATTTGTCGATATATAAGATTTTTTTTTTTGTAAAATCAAAATTAGAAATTTGTTTGCATTGTCAATAGCTATGAAAAAATATCATTGCTGATTGGAAATAAATTATCACATAATTAAAGTGGCCCGTTTCAGAAAATTTGACTCAGTTTTCAATAATATATGAAGTTATCAGATACAAGTTTTTGCAAACCCTTATAATTATTTAAAAATTTTTGAAATTGGTTCTCTTTATTTTGCACGTAGAACAAAATGAAAGGGTAACCCACAAAAAAATTTAGATGATGATATTTTTGAAGCAATTTTAAGGAGGACCACCCTAATCTACATGAGCACATATTTACGCCAAGCAAAGAAAGTCTGTACTCGTGTGCAGATTCAAAAGTGCAAATACATTTGCGATCGATAGATAGTTGCATCTTTGTTGAATGAAGTGACACTTGCAACTAATTGGCAGTCAAGCACTGCACATGCAACACCACGACTCGGACTGATGAATGCAAGCAAGCATATTGTCGCTATGTTTGATTAATGAAAGAGATTTCGCAAAAAAAAAATCGTGATTAAAGTGGCGGAAATAAACACACAAATAAGCGATGAATGCAAAGTGAAGAAAAATCAAGCGAAATTCAATTCACTAATGAACATAGAAAGTGACAGACAGGCACCAAATGTGCGTCAACATTCAACGCTGGTGGCAAACATTCATACAATTAAATATAGACAAGCTAAATATTATACATTAGAGTCCAGCGCAATTGTATTTGCCGCATTTCATTCAATAAGTACTCCTTGCATTGTACTCTACTCCCAACACATTGTTACTTTTTTTCCGCATACATACACTACTTGGCGTTGAGAGAGTAAATACTTGACGTACTTGCTATTACTCCACCAAAGTACGTACTCTACTTTCCCTCATCGCGTACGAGAGATATTTGCTGCTGCCAAAAGGGAGTAGCAAATCTACTCTCTGTATACTTGTAGTACGGTAAGTACTTGCGTATTAAATTTCAATTCTGGTTGTTAGCCTACTAGTTGATATCGTTTGCAGCGCTGGTCAGTGAAATTGAAAGAGTAAAAATAGAATATGGAAATCGACGATGTAAGGAAATGTTTACGGCCTTATTTATAAAAAATAACGTAGATTTAGACAGTTGTTTAATGTGACATTTTCATAAAACTTTTGTATTCAAGCAGCTTTTTAAATCTATGTATGTACTTAAATTTTTATGAAAGTATTATTTCTCGTCTCTAATTTTCTATAAAACTATTTGCAGTCATTAACCAACAAATAAGTTGTCAAAAACAATAACTTAAGCAATGCTGCTATACGAAATAAATTTATTAGTGGCAAATCAAAATTTTGAAAAGTGCCGATTTTCACATTCGATAGTTGGACATGGTAGCGACGAGATGTACGAGCATTTTTTTCTTAAGAGCTGCATACTGATTTAAGAAATTTTTTATAGAAGAAAATTTATTTTCCATTTATTGTGCGTAATTTTATATGAATTTTTAGTTTTTCTTGAGAGCCTTTACAAATAAAAAAAATTTCGGAATATGTACATACATATGTACATACATACGCAGCCATATAACTTGATTTCAAGAGAAACGAATTTTCATTTGGCACGTTCAGAAGGCGAAACAGCTCAGTAACTGGTGCGATTGCACCTTCTGAACGCGTTGTTGCGTACTTCTGATCAACTGAATAGTTGCGTGTTAGATGATCGTAATATTTTTCTGATCATTTGAGACAACATGTTGGTGTGTACCTTTGAGAGTTGAATTTGACAGCTAATGTATGAAGTCGTTCAAAAGACGCATAACGATCACTGATTTTTGTTTAGCAACGGTTGCGCTCAACTGCTGCGCCTTCTGAACCTACCTATTGATAACTTTTTTTTTTTGATAACACTGCGACAGCTCAAATTGGTATTGAGTAAACCCAAATGCAAGATAGAGTTTTTGAATTTCATTGAGTTTTTTTAATAAATACTGAAATTAGAGGTGTATGAATGGCGAAAGAAAAACTTCATCCGATTTTTTTTAAATCGAAACTACATTTTAACATATGTACATATGTCCATGCATACATAAATATATTTAATATGAACCCATGGTTTCAATTCTACGCATATCGTCAGGGTTTTCCTCACAACTTGGAGAACAAGTGACGAGATAAAATATATGCGGACACTTACATATATACATATGTATCTATGCACATATGTATCTATGCACATACGTATCTATGCACATACGTATCTATGCACATACGTATCTATGCACATACATATCTATGCACATACGTATCTATG
>NW_016158094.1:80157-92590 GCF_001687245.7 Rhagoletis zephyria | reverse complement strand
GCGCGATCCAGAAAATTCTTCTATCATTCTTGCCACAAATGTATGTTTTCTTCGAAAATACTCAAGTACTACCAGTAGAGTACTCTACTGTCAAATACCTTTTACTCGCAGTAGTTGCGGAAGGCAAAGTAAATACTCTACGCGTGTTGCTATTGATCGGTAGTTTACGTACGCTTGCTGAAACTGGTTTATGCTTACTCACAATTGACCCGAACGATGAAAGTAGGGAATGGAAAGTATTTGCGCGGCGATCGGATGTCTTGTTGGGCCGTTTAAATGGAATTGCGCAGGAGTCTATTATACATATATTCTATAAGCATATATAAGTATGTAGACTCGTGCATATATGGTTATAAAAAAAATTAAATTTGTCTGTATATCAACAATACGAGTTTAACTATCATAAAGTGTGACAGCGCGAATGCGATGGCATTGCCATGATTGCTTGATATTGCCGGCTGCTGCTGTTGCTGATGCTGCTGCTGTTGGTGATGCTGTCATTGTTGTTGTTGTCGTTGTCGTTCCCGCCGCCCCAGCACGATTAATTAAAAGAATTGCAATTAATGAATTTCAACACCAGTCGCCGGCAGTTCATCAGTCGCCAAATACTGGCCTCCGCACAATGACACTGACTGAATCAATATGTATGTAGCTGCAACAGCAGCAGACATACATATGTACATGCATGTAGGGGAGGCCAAAAATTATTGCGAGTATAATGTTCATTTGTTGCACGGGCAGCCAAAGGAAACCAGCGACAAACATTTTTGTGGCATTGAAAAAGATTTTAGGTTGCAGATGGACCATGGGACTTATTGTTGTCAAAGGCTTACAGGGATATTGTCTTTCAACTCACCAGGGTCCTTCGCAAGACAAAAAACAATTGCTTTCGTGAAGGCGTCTAGAAATTAAATGAAATTAAATTAATTTGAAAAATATGTATATTTTTCTTTTCAAAACAATAAAAATTAAAAATTAAAAGAAAAATTAATTTAAAAAATTATAAAAAAATAATAAAAAAAAAATGAATAAATTAAATAAAGTTTATAAAATAAGATTCTAAAAATTAAATGCTATTAAAAATATGTTTCTCTTTAAAACAATAGAATCCAAAAATTGAAAGGAAATTAAATTGAAAAATAAATAAATAAATAAAAATTAAAATAATTGATCAAAATTAAGATTTTTCTTTTTAAAATAATATAGTAAAAAATTTAAAGAAAGTTGAATTAAAGAAAGAAGGAAAAAAATTAAAAATAAAATGAAGTTAAAAGAAAACAATTTTATATTTAAAACATTAAAACTTTAAAGATATAAGCAAATTAAATAAACGATATAAAAAAATTGAATCAGAAACTAAAATAAATGAAAACATTGAAAAAACTTAAATTAAAAACAAAAATGAAAATTAAATTTAAAACAAGAAAAATAAAACACATTTCTAAAAATGATAATAAAATTTTATTTACATTGTATTATGTTTTTGTTTAAAATAATAAAATCCAAAAACTAAAACTAAATACAATTATTAAGAGGAATAAATAAAATAAGTTCCTAAAAGTTTAATGAAAAAAAAAAATATATTTTTTGAATAATATTTAAAAATTAAAAAACTGAATTAAAAATGAAGTTAAGAGAAAGTATTATTCTTTTTAAAGCATTAAGATTTAAAAGATAAAGAAAGTTAAATAAAAAAAAAATTAAGTCAGAAAAGGAACGAAAAACATAAGTTTTTAGAAATTAAATGAAATTAATTTAATGTTTTCTTTTGAAACAATAAAAAAATGCAATGAAATTAAAAGAAAATTAAATAAAAACAGGAAGGAAAATTAAATTTAAAACAAGAAAAATAATAAAGCAAGTTTCTAAAAATGATATCAAAAAATATGTTTATCTTAAAACTAAAACCAAATAAAATTATTTAGAGAAAAAAATCTCTTGAATAATATCTAAAAATTAAAAAAAAAAAATTTAATCATTTTTCATTAAATAAAGTTATGCGGTAACATACATAAAAAAATATCGCAACGAATTGATAGATAAACTTTCTCATTTTTGTGAAGTCGGTTAAAAATTAAAAGAAATAAGTTTCTAAAAATTAAATGAAATGAAATAAATATTTAGGGAGTTCACAAGGTGTTGTATACTGTCGTACTGTTGTGTCATAAACTTTAAACGGCTAAAACTATATTTAAAGAATTCGTAAGCTAGCATAAAAGTTTTATTATGAAATTTCACACAATTAAAAAATAGTTGGTGGTGATTTAAAGTCCTCTAAACATTTATTTAGTCGTTAAAAATTTTACAACATACAACAATACGACAAGTACGACACCCTGTCCCTGCCCTTTTTAAAAGTGGCATGCAAATCCGAAGTTTTTGGTACTAGCACCTCAAAATTTTTATTGAGGGTGTATTTTAATACATCTACCCAAAATCTGTGAAAAACGCAGTTTCGAAAAATGTCTAGGTTAGGACCTCTGTGAATTAAGTTAACGATAAATTTTTCATTTTAAAACAAAAAATCTAAAAATTAAAGAAAATTAAATTAATAAAGAAAAAAATTGCCCTTTTAGTATTTAGTTATTGAATTTCACTTCCTCATTACAACTCCCATCTCGCACTCTTTTTGACCACCCCTTCATTCATATCCACTTCTTCTTCTACTCCTATCACCTCCCCCATGCCTAACGCTGTCAGTTGACAGCAATTGCGAATGCATTGACGATAGCAGCATCAACAGCAGCAGCAGCAGCAGCAACAACGACATCATTGAAAATCCTCAGCAGCTGTGGCATCAACCTATCTGCCTATCATAGCCGCTGTCAATCGGCGCCGACATTCAATGCGCGCTGCGCCTGGATGCAAGCATCTCCTCTCCTCCTCTCCCTTGTCCACCCGCCCATGGCTCACGCATTTCGTTCGCCTGTCAACGCAGTGAAATCGACTAACTGTCATTGATGTTGCGCGCTGCTATGTTTTGCGTTGATTGCTGCCACTGTTGTTGCTACTGATTTTGTTGCTGGCGTTGTTATTGTCGTAGTGTTGTAGGCAAGTGATGCCTGCTTATGGCGGGCTGTGAAGCTGATGATTCGGTCAGATGCCTTCGGTGGTTGCTGTTGCCAGCAGGTTAGCTTGGTGCGGCCAACAGGCAAAGCAATGCATTCAATTCATGCGTTTCGTACGTTTGTGTGTATAAATGTCTCTGTGTGTGTGTGTGCATTTCTGCACTTGTTGTGTATTTAATGCCAATTTATGCATGCAAATTCGTAGCATCCGCAATTGCTTTGCATATTATATAGAAAGCCTCGATGAATGTATTCAGAGTTGTAGTTGTTGGAGCTTTCACGGCATTGCCATTTCAATTTATAGACGTTTATTTTTTTACGTATGACAAAATCGATGCACATTGCTTGCTATCCTCGATGAGTACATTTATTTGCGGAAAATGGTTTTGCACATTCATTGATGTTGGCCACAAATCTGTGTGGAATTGATTTAAAAATTATAAAGCGAAAATACTCATTACATGAAGTTAAAATTCGAGTGTGAATATGTAAAAAAAAAAATAAATGTTTTCTGCTCGAATTTTTGTCAAGTATTTGGTGGAGCTCCAACTCCAATTTGTCGCCTCCGAACCAACAAACTTTTCATAGAAAAAGCACACTTTCAATAACTTGTCGATGTTAGGTGAGGTTAAAATGGCTGCAAAAGCAGGTACACTTAGATCCGATCCGTGCTTCTACCTACCTAGTAGTAGAACCAGTTCGTTTGCTTAATAAAGCGCAGCGCGGAAATTCATGAATTCTTGCTTCGCTTAGGTCCGCCAGACAGAGAGCTTACGGTGAAGCGAGCGTCTTATTGCTATATATTATAAACTTCTACTCTGATAGCTAAGCTGCCCTGGGATCATGAGACGATCAAATTTCTCGTGGAATGCCTCAAATTGATTTGGGTTCCAGGACACAGTGACATTATAAGGAATTGTATGGCTGCTGAATTTGCTAGGAAGGGTTCCCTTGATGACATCTCTTCGGACACAGAAGGCACAAGATTTCCTGTGGCAGCTTGTGAATTACTCTTGGCGAGATGAGCTTACAGTCGGCTCAGCGAGAGTTGGACGAAGCTTCCGACATGCAAATATACAAAGTCTTGCAGAACGAAGGCCGACTGCTGTGGCTATGCGTTAACGCTCAATTCTGATANCCGTTCATGGGACGATCGGATTTCTCCCAAGTCAAATTGATTTGGGTTCCAGGACACAGTGACATTATAAGGAATTGTATGGCTGCAGAATTTGCTAGGAAGGGTTCCCTTGATGACATTTCTTCGGACACAGAAGGCACAAGATTTCCTGTGGCAGCTTGTGAACTACTCTTGGCGAGATGGGCTTACAGTCGGCTCAGCGAAAGTTGGACGAAGCTTCCGACATGCAAAGATACAAAGTCTTTCAGAACGAAGGCCGACTGCTGTGGCTATGCGTTAACGCTCAATTCTGATAGGTGTCCTCACTGAGCGTTGGGAACCCATGCGCCGCGATTTTAGATCGTCAAAAATCGTTCCTGTTTAGAGAACGACAAGGTGGATTCATTTCAGCATATTTTTCTCAGCTGCTCGGCGTTCACCGGAGTAGGGTAACATTGCGGATGGTATTTCATTAGCACTCCCGAACGTGTTCTCTCTGTAGAAACTGCCTTGAAGAGAATGGGGAGGAATCAGTTTACCACTTTCTGTGTCGATGTACGAGCCAGAAGTCGAGGCGACTGAAAGACCTGAGGTCACCCTTCGTTACCAGCCAGGCAGAGACATCGTAGGAGGAACTCCTGAAATTCCTAAATTTAATTTCGGAGAACAAGCGGTTCAGCAGGCTAATGCCTTGGTTGTTATTTTTATAATCTTTGTAAAATGGACCCTGCCTCCGAGTATGTGTATGCTCCTTGTATTCAAAGAGGACACTTACAATATGGAAGTATCCCTCCTTACCTAACTCAGGCCAAACCTTGCATCAATTGTGCCTGTAAAATAAGTTTTGGTGAGGAGGCGGGTTTTTGAATAAATGTCCATGGCAACAATCATAATTGCCTTATATTGGAGAACGTGAATAATCTTAGCTTAAGTAATGTCGAAGATATGAGCGTTATAGTAAATTACTATTTTCTAAAATGGACTCATGAATATCTCCTCAGCAAGTTTTCTGGACCATGCGTTTTTTTTTTTAAGTTGATACTCTGACTTATTGGATGTTTTGAAGTTTTTATATTAAAAATCATTTTAAGGGGTCGGGAAGGTATTCCGAAAATGTTCTAAAATTAAAATCTGTTACGTCTAAATTGCATGTATGAGTTAAAAAGAATCCTTATTTACGTTGGTTGCGGTTAAAAAGTTCCTTTAAACGTGTTGATTTATTTGCAAAAGATATCTGAATTTGAGAGATTTTCTCGAGGTCCTTCCATACAAAATCCTTATATCTCGTAACAGAACTCTATGTAAAATAAATAAAAATACCACTATCAAGTGTACAAAAATTTTGAAAACAATAAAAAAAATGACACCTTGCTAGGCATAATAAAAAAATTTAATAAGCCAAAGCAGCTAAAAATAGTAAGTATGCATTTTGTATTCAAAAAATGACTCATAAAACTATTAGCTATGCTTCATTGATATGCAAATGATAACAATAAATCAGATATGGAAAAGACATCAAAACAATAAAATTTTGTGCAAAGCCAATTACTATAAAAGCAAATGGATACTTCTGTTTATTCTTCATATAAACAAAAAAGCAGTGGATGAAAGTACATATGTACATATAAATTATATTTAATAGCAAACATGAAGACAGTTCAAATTGAATATCAATGCGACAAATAAACAAACGTAAATGAAAACGAAAACGACACAAAAAATGGCAAATTATGCGTTTAACAACCAACTTCGTACAATTGAAGTTCATTCACTTGCTGCGGTTTATAGCGCACAGACAGAAAGTGATTTGACAACAAAAAGTTGCGTGCACACACGCTCCTCCCTCTACTACCCCCACACACATACTACCCTGTAACTCGACCGATCCAGCTTTTCCCTCGCGCTTTTTCGCATGCCAAATGAAGCTTGGCATTCCTTTGTGCTGCTTTCTGGCGCTGTTGTCGTTCTTTATTTGTGTGTGTTTTTTTTTTTTTTTGTTGACTGCTTCATATGTGCGCGGAAATTTACTTTGTTGTAAATTTTATTTGCCATTTTCATGTGGTTACATCTGGTAGTATGTGGGTGGGTGCGCATATATTTTCCTCTTACCAAAGCGAAAGTAATATCCTTTTCAGCCAGGATGCACACAAGTCAGCGGTCGTATGTTGACTGTCGCCTGCTGTTTGCGCGCGCTGTACGATAATACTTCGTACAAAAACATTTGCATAATACAATGTTTGATAGAGAGAACACGTTCGATTGAACGCATAAAATGTCAGAAATGGCTCGATTTCTATTTATTTGCATAGCTCATTTGATTCTGCATAGAGAATGGGAAAGCGCCAGAGATACATACATACATACATACATATAAATTATCGTGTAATCATGTGGCAGCTAGACAATGGCACTTTGCAAATATAAACTCGATATACATATGTATATGCGAAAGCTGAAAGTGTTGGCGTAATATGTACATATGTATAATAGTGGATATAGGAAGATAAAGTAATAACCAGGACAGTTTAAGAGGCATTCGACTTTTTAAATAAAATATGCTTTTTCCACAAAAGGACTTCTACTTTGTTAGGGCTCATTTCCCTTACTATTTTTTTTTTTTTAGAACCAGAGCCGGACCAACTACTCGGTTCTTCGTTTAAATTCTCGAAACCACGCATCACTATTCCAAAAACTGATCCATTTCAATGTTACGTACTCCGTTGGGCCTACCTCTAACACAATCAAGGCATTTCTTCTCAACTTGATCAACCTGGATTGTCGTTTTCGATCTGAAGGCAACTTGGAGATCTTCTTAAGGTGGAATCTAGAACTCCAGACCATCATATCATGGTCCACGACGAAGACCGATCAGTCTCGAAGGTTTGGTCGTGGAAGCTGAATATTTCGTCTGTTAAACTAAAAAAAAAAAAACATTTTCTGCCAACTCGGACACTATTTCTTATGGCGTTCTTAGAAATGATCTTTGGTCATGCCGTCCTTCTTTGTCCGTTTTTGTTGTTGTAGCGGCTTACTTAGCCCTGCCTAGATCGGCTTGTCTCTAAGGCTGGGTTTCTCCAACTCAACTTAACTAAGTTTAGCCATTTTTCGGATTTGTGCATATTCACCATCTAGGCTAAGCCAAAAATTAGCCTACGTTTTAATCAGCTTTTTCTTGACGTAAGTCCAAAAATTGGCTAAACTAAGTTAAGCTGAGTTAGAGAAACCAGCCTTTAGTCTTTGTACTCAAGCTCGAACAAAGGGAGGTCCAAGAAGTGTGCCACTCCGACTGGGTTGAAGCAGAGGGAAAGGGGCGTTATTTGATTGGGATTTAGGGCCATACGAAGAGATGGTGAGTCGCACCACGAAGAGATGGTCCAGAGGACCTCATCCTTCACTTTGTAAAGTTGCCTTTTGACACGCCATGGCGATGGCTCTGCCGCAAGTAGAGATGCCTATTCGGGTGCCACAGACTAGGATCCGCTGTTTCTTAAACATCTCATAGGATCACTGAGTTCCTATGCCACCTTTTGACTAAGATTCTTTGAAGAGTTGATGCCCGTAGTAGATATGAAGAGATTTACAGAGGTCTTCTAGGTTTATTCTCATGATAACTAATCGTCATATTTTATTGCTGTAAATTAAAGAAAATTTTCACATACACCGAAATAAGCATATATGCCAGAGATTATTTATGATAAGCCTTAATATTTTTTTGTGAATTAACCTACTTTGTGCTACTCATACGCCAAGAGGCTCAAATATGTAGCTCGCCTTGTTTTAACAATTTACTAGACGGTCGTGACCAAACACTCCAATAAAAAGTGTACTTAGAATTCTTGGGACTTCATATTTTTTCTTTGCTACAAAATGCAAAATTCGCTAAGATCGATATTTACACGAGTAAATAACTTTTCGAACCATGTAAAAAAAAAAAAAAACAAAAAGAAAAAAAATTCGCAACAACAATTTCCTGTCAGTCAACGCCATTTACGATGAAATTCTCAAACAAAAATCAATTAACACCAAGTGTCAGTCCGTACGCTCCAAAACACAACGCAAAAAGAAAAAAGTGCATTAAACTTGTATATGAAAGTTTCGTAAGCGCGCGACCAAAATTTGCAAAACCGCAAAACGCGGCATGTAAATCGTTTGAAAGTCACTCAACCAAAGTGCAAGCACTAAAATGAATTCCGTTGCTATGAGTAGATGATGGCCCGTTCCCGGCGCACTTTGCACCCAAAAAGCTATACCAAAACATTTGAACGCAGCTGGCTAGAAGAAGTGGGTGGAGTAGTGCACATTTTAGTGGTAAGTGTTAGATAAATGCACTGTGCCGCGCTAGTGCGTGAATTTGAATTTTCTGTGGACCCGCGCACACAAATATGCGCGCGTACGGCTAAACAAGAACAAAAATGTGAACAACAAATACAAATAAGCTGCCCTTAAGCGCATAGAAAGTTTATAGTTTTACATTCGCCTATTTAACGCTTGTGGGTGGAGGGTTGATAGCATGCACCCTATGTATGTAGTATGTGCATTAGGGTGCATCAGTCTCTGAACAAAAAAAAAAGAAAAAAAATTGATTCTGTTTTTCCAAATATAAAATTAAAATTTTAAGGCTTCCGTCAAAATATTTCGGAAAAACTTTAAGATTTACGTCAGCTGGACTTATTTGAAAATACCTCCAAAAATTCGAGTTTTTGATAAAAATAACCTCAGAAAATAGAAAAATTTAAATATTAAAATACATAATGAGATTTTCGGAGGTATTTTCAAATCGGTTTAGCTCACGCAAATCTGAATATGTATTTTTCCGAAATATTTTGAAGGAGGTCTTAAAATGTAAAACCCTTTATAATTTCGGTGAGAAAATCGCAACTTTTTTCTGGTGATCCTGCCTAATGCAGTACAGTGCCAAAGCGTTGGCGCTAATATTGACAGCGTTCGCGTTAATTGTTTTAAATAATGAAAATTGCGCGAAACGTTGCTGCGTACAAAGTTATGCAAACATGAAGAAATTCACGTGCCCCCCACACACGCATTTTGGGTGGCGGCGCCACAAGGACGCCAGCACATGACACGCCACGCTACGCCATGCTACACAACCTTCCTAGTCGCTGCAACGTGAATTCTATTTGGCATACAATTACCGGTAAATATTTGCAACATATTGCAGCAGTTGCGCTTCATTGTCGTCATTTATTGTCAGTGGCAGACTATTTTAGCAACACGCACGCACACATATACAAAAATGTATGTATGTATGTATGTATGTATCTGCTTGTGTGTTTGCAAGAATTTATTTAGTGCGGCGCGCCGATTTGTGGCAGGATGTTTAGAGTGCGTGGCGCATAAATTGTACGCCGGATGCGTTGTGAATTCTGAAATGTAAAATGCAATTGACATTTTTTAATTAGGGAAACTTTCGCAAAATACTATGTGCGCAAATTATGCGCGACAGTGCGCGGCGCCAAGTACATTAAATAGTGCGAGCAAAAATGCTTATAAGAAATAATAGCTAGTTTCAAAATCGAGTTAGCAACTTATCTCGGCAGCAAGTTCGGAAACGCCCAATCGCAGAAATACATGAACGCCCTATTTCAGAATTTTATTGAAAATCACCCTATTTTAGAATTCGGTTCAAAAACGCGCTGTCTGAGCTGAAAATACACTGAAAATGTGCTGAGATATTTCGATCTTCCCTCTGGATGAATGTAGGAGGGAGCTGGCCTATATTTCTGATCAATGCGAAACTACCCTAAGACGGGTGCCAGGACATAGGGACATTTACGAAAACGAGGCAGCTGATGAACTAGCAAGGAGCGGCTCGCTACGAAATCTTCGATAAAACAGTAATTATTAAAGCTAATTCTTAACAATTCTTAAACAATTCTTTACGAAGAAATGCGCTTATGATAAAATTTGTACCAAACTCGGTATGGTTATTGTGCTTGCCACCGGGTATTTAATGTTCGGCTCCGCCCGAACTTAGATTTTCTTACTTGTTTTAGTTTATCTTTTTTAAGTTTCCATTTTAATACAATTTCGCAACGAAAACTTGTTCGGATAGGCAAGTCAAGGTAGTTTTCTTTGTTTAATGTGAGACTTAAGTATATAAAATTTTACCCACTACGATTGCTGCTACATTGCTTAACGATATTTTGGTTTATTAAAAGAGCAAAGTTTTAAAATATTTATTTCTCTATAAAAGCCAAATGAAGCATATTTTTGCGGTATTTCATTAAATAGCACTATTGTCATTGAGTAACCGAACTAAAAACTGTTTAATGCCGTAGTTATTTATGACCACAAGTTTAGATATAAATTAATAAGTCAATTAGTTGCGCCAATTTAAAAGTCCAACCAAATTTAATTGCATCTCTTAACTTCGAGTGCAGCGTTAATTTCGAAAATAACCGCCAATCTCATCTAACTAACACACCATAAGTGAGCTCTTAGCATCGCGTTCAACAATCACCGGCTGCCTTGGCATCAACGCTGTTGCTGCCAGTCAGACCAAAGGTGCAAATACACTGCTCACCACATACACAAATAGGAGTACTTTTGATTTCAATTGCTGCCACACATAAACACATACATGTATGCACCTCTATGTATGTATGCGAAGCAAACAAATTTCAACTAAATGCCCATGACTATTTGGTCGATTTAAAACAAATCACCGCAATTTAAATAGCAAATTGCTCAGCTCTTAACATACTCGTATGTGAATATGCAGTACGTTTCTCTATTTTAAGTTTTGTGTAACAAAGTACGTACGTATGCCCACTTTTCATGCAAGCTTTGGCCTTTACCAAGCATTTGCAAACCACTGCTATGCCACATTCAAAAATTTGCAATAAAATTTTCATTTACACATGTTGCCACACATATTTTAAAGGCCACTACTGATACAGTTCTTGCAGTTTTTGATGCCGGCTACCTTATGTTCTTATGCTATGTATATACATAGTTGCCTTCAAGCTTGACAGTTGTTGCGCCACAACTAATTGCTTACAGGCTGACTGGCGGGCCGAATTGTTGAACGGCCACTCGAACGGTCTACATACATATGTACATTGGAAGTCGTTGGCCTCATTTATCAACATCAACATGCAATGTGTTTTCTTGTTGCTCATATAAGCAAATATTCTGCTACGTTCATAAGTATGCATGTAGATGTGTAAAACAGCTTGACTGCCTGGCTGCTGCCAACCACTGACTTTCGTATACACCTTGCGTATGCCTACTGCTAGCAGTGTTGTACAAGCTTTCCCTTTTCGCACAAAGACTTCAATTCACTTGACTTGACTTGGGCTGAGCTGATTGTGAGTTGAGTTGAGTTGACTTGACATGCAATTATTTTCGTTTAGTTGTGGCATGTGACAGTTGCCACTCACCTATGTATCTGCAGACACTCTCTTCTTTTCGTATTAAAATCAACATGCAACAACAGCAACGAAAATATCAAAATCAACGTATGCATTGACTAGTATCTGCCTACCTTCTTACTGCTGCCACTTTTACCCAATTAACATGATCTACACTTTGGATTTGAATTAGGAATTCCTCGGCTTCCAGCCTGCCGCGCCATTGGCGAAGGTCAGCAAAGCTACGCATTTTACACCCCATAAACAATGCTATGCATATTTTATTCGCCTTCTTCCTGCCAGCAATGTCGCTGCTGCCCACTGAATTGGTGATGTTGATAGTGTTGCATGCACAGCACACAGCAGTGCAAACAAATAAGCTCAAGTCCGCCGGCACATTTCGGTATCCAAATTGCGTAATTATAGCATTAATTGATTACTTTGCTGATAGTGACTGAAATTGGAATTGGCTGGCAGCTGAGTGCCGGCATCGGATATTTATGTAACTCGATGGCATTAATGCACGCAAGTGTCGATATTATCACCATTAGCGAAACTAATATGCTCGAACGCGCAATGCTGAAATTAAGTAATTGAATTCGTCTGCGAATAAAATGAAAATTAATTGAAATAAATACCGAAAATTAACGAAATTATTGAATTCGATTTGAAATGGAAATGGGGGAATATGGCAATGCAGCTATGATCAAATCTATTGGGTTAACTGTCAGCGGAGATTAATTGCATTTTTCATTAGCAGGCTGTGGAAACTAGAGCTACGTGACGTATGAGTAATCTGATTGGGGAGAATGTGAGACAATGAATTGAAATACCTGACAAGTAATTTTTAAGCAAAAAACAAACAAAACCGAAAAACA
>NW_016158094.1:49561-76172 GCF_001687245.7 Rhagoletis zephyria | reverse complement strand
CACGATAAACGCTTGCATTCTGTTGTGCCGTATTACGAATTTTAGCGTACGGTTGAGTTGAGTTGAGTTGAATCCTTGTACAAATAACTAAACCGTACGCTAAAATTCGTAATACGGCACAACAGAATGCAAGCGTTTATCGTGTATCGCATGTTCATAATAGTGTATCGTGTATTCATAATAGGTAAAAGTGGTAAACGTCGAATTATCAAAAAACAAAGTTTTATTACCGTCAGTTTTTTTTCCAATATATCTTCTTCGTCACTGAAAAAGCACAGCCTACTGAGGCATTCAACATTATATCCCAATTATACAAAAGGTGTAGTTACTATTTGCATCAGGATTATGGAGCAATTAAGAAATGAACCAAGAGGAGTTCTACTTCCGTAGCGCGGCCAAGCCGCACTCTTTATTTTTTTCTGTTGCCACAAGCGACCGTGTAAACTTTACAGCTTAAAAGTTCACTATCCAAACAGCAGGCAGTTTTAAACAAAAGCTTACTTGTTTACCAAGTGCATGCTCAATTAAATTTTTTGTAAATGTTTTTCATAATTTCACCTCCCTTGTTGGCGTTTAATTTTGAGTATTAAGCTCCTCTTTGCCAAGCATAATGCCGGAAAAAGTATATAAATAATAATTACACTGTATATGCATGAAAAAAACTTATATATAAATAAAGCAATGCATTTTCCTACATACCTATATACGTACACACATACCTACATATAAGCGCATATAACAGGCACGAACGCACGCACACCTACACGAGTTGGG
Organism: Rhagoletis zephyria; assembly: GCF_001687245.7. Classification (NCBI taxonomy): domain Eukaryota; kingdom Metazoa; phylum Arthropoda; class Insecta; order Diptera; family Tephritidae; genus Rhagoletis; species Rhagoletis zephyria. The sequence continues at coordinate 75,398 of NW_016158094.1, read as the reverse complement.
TTGTTTGTTGTTGATATGTTAAAAACCGCTGAGTGTTGCGGTGCCAGCACTAACCACAGCCTGAGCGGCTGTTGTCTGCACGGTTGCCGAGCATCGAGGCAGTCAGCAAGTCTGAGTTTTATGCAATGAATGCGCTGCACTCTGTTGTTGCAACTAACAGTCTGAAATTGTTGTGGTATTGTTGCCGTTGTTATACACGTACCAATCGGAGGCACCAACTTTCATCACACAATTTTTACCTTCGTCCTTGCTGGACGGTCACTAACTTTTGCTGCGGAAAAAAACGTATGTATTTTTGGAGCAATTGTTTGACACGCGTACGCATATGCACGCACAATAGTACATAACTACACGCAAAAACAATATATGTATGTACAAATATATTTAAATCGAGTTTTTTTCCTGTTTACTACGCAGCAGCACCTTTTTATTTATTTTTTTTTAGCTTTTTGTTTCCACTTTAATAGCGCTTCTCTTTTGTTCATCCAAAGATGTTTAACCGTGTTTACGTAGAACAGGTTGTTGCAATTAAAAACTGCAATGCATTCATGCGATTTAAAAAAAAAAATCGCGTTTGTCTGGTCATTGCAGTAAAAGTTTGTTCGTTTATTTATTTTTAAATAAACCATTTGAAATGCGGTTTTAAATAAAAAAGTATCATTTTGATTGGAACTTTTTGTGTACGAAATTTCCTTACTATGGACTGATAGAATTGGCACTTGGTACGGTTTCTAAGTGGGCAAAATAAAGTTGGCTAGGAGCTAGCCTCTCTAAAAGGGAACTTGGTTTGTTTACAAAGAAAACAAAGATTGCTAAAGTCGCTTTACCAAAGCTAGATGGGACGAATCTGGAACTTTCTTTTGAAGCAAAATACTTACATAGGCACAGAGGGATCTGGCAGCATCCTATCCCTGCAAAAAGACCTTTATGGTATCTATGTATATTCAGAGAAACTACTGATAGGACAATTATATAACTTGCGTGATGACTGCAGTTTCTATTAGGCATAGACCTTTACAATATAGAAGCCTGCTTGTCTACTACATCTCTGCCAAGGAACGTTTCTATACTCTTTGTCCGCCAAGCGCTATTGAAAGCATTAGAATCCAAAGTAGCGAGGTCATCAATAGTTCGGAAATGTTGCGCATCGCCAGCATTCCTCGTCAATGCCGTTCTCTGCTGGGTTTCTGGAAATTAATAGCAATATTGAAGGGATGGGAACGGCCGTTGAAACGGGTAAACACGGTTCTAAAAGACAGATAGCCACCTATTTACCAGCACCGATTGCTGATCTACTGAGGAAAATTTACGAGTGCAGTATAGCCGTAATAAAATATCTATGGTGCAATCGAGACGACTTTGAAGTCTCAACGTCTTTATGACCGAAACTTAACAAAACAGGACACTGTGCTATTGCAACAATGATTTTCTCTGCAGTCTATTCTAGCAATTTGGATCGCGCTTATTCACCAGTATTTAAGCGCGACTATTAACAATAAACGCCTAAATTCATGCTATGCACTGCTGCATGTGCAAACATTTTCTTCTTGATTTATTTTTAATTACATACACTTTTCAATTGCCATACAATAAAACTGTACTAATTTACGCATTCTCCGGACAATACTTTCGGAGTTTTCTAAGGTAACTGATCGTTACAATTGACCACAATGCCTCCCATTTCAATGAGTTATTCAACCAGCTTGAATCAATTAAAGCTGGTATTCTTTGAGAACCGGATCTGACTGACATATTTTTTTTACTCTGTTCAGAAATCGGCTGCCATATAGCCAAACTCATGTCGTCGTACACAACATTAATGGAACACAAGATATTTTAGGAAAATATACATACATACATAGATCTCACGTTGCGAAGCTAGATGCCGTTTATCGGCTAGGCATCGCCTACACTGAGTTCTGTGAAAGCTGTGCACCTGCTTTGATTGATGACATCTAAGTGTCATTTCTGCTCATTGCTCCTTGGTCGGCAAGTTGTTTGCAACTATTCTAACCTAATCCTTCTTCCGATGCACGTGATTTGAAGCAAATTAAGCTGAATTTTTAATACCGTTATCGTTGAAAACAAAATGATGCTCTTCTGGCCTCCTCGATAAAGTTTTAACGCAGCACTAATTCGGTAATTGGATTTTGGCAGAACAATGCTGGAACATTCCGACGAGGCTAACTACAAAAGTCTTAACTATTATAAAGAGTTCTAGGCTCATAATATGCCAACCCAATTTTAACTTCACTATTCAGTCCCGCTGTATACTTTAATTAAACTCTCCGAGTCATACAACCAGCTATCCTTACATACATATATTAAACAACGTCTGTCTTACTATTATTGGCCGACCACCTGTGATATGTAGACAGCGCAAAGCATTTTCGTAGTGTGTAAACAAAAAAAAAAGAAATTCTCTGCCTACTCAGTTTGCAAGTTCATTTAAGTCTCATTTCATTCCTCTCTTTTTGTTATTATCCCACAACCAGTGTTGCCGTTTTAGCCCTTTGGTGGCTGGTGCGACTTCAAAAACTATTTGAAAATTGTATGATTGTACCAGCATGCTCGTGTCGTCAGTGGTGAAATTAGCTCATTTTTCTAAGTAAAAAGTATTTTGGCGGAAATTTCTTCCACTATATGAGTCAAAGTCGTATTCATGGAAGATTAAGTTCACGATATTGCAGTTGTGAATTAAAAAAAAAGCAATTTTTAATAAAATGGTAGAAAAATTATGCAATTTCGGCTCTAATCATTTCGACATTTCCCCAACCTCATTTGTAAAAAAATAAATATTGTACCAGCATGCTAATAAGTTATATGCTTCGCGTCTGATGGTACGATCACTTGATGGTTTTTGGTTGGATAAAATATTAACTTTTTATTCCCAGTGTCCATTGTTTTTCTATACCATTACTTATTGAAAATGTTTGCGTGTTTACTTATATATGTACATATATGTAGTTAAAAAAATTTAGCTACCATTTTTAGCCACAACGTCTTTTTTGAGTTCTTTTTTAGCCTTTTTTTTTAAGGAATTTGGCTATCACTAAAAATGATTCGTGGCAACACTGCCCACAACAGCAACGCACTTCACATCCCAAAACCTCTCTGCCGCCTCTCCCCATCGTCATTTTTGCTACTCAAATTGCAAAATGTTCGCTGCAATGAACGTCTAATTGTCTTTTTGTCTGTAAGTCTGTACTTTGTCACCCACACTTAATTGTCGCGCTGCTTGTAATTGCTATTGCTGTTTGTTGTTTATTATTGTTGCTACGATTGCCGCTGTTTTCATTATCGCCCTCGCAAGCATTCACATGTTTATTCTGTGCTCAATGTCAAAATAAATTTGTTGCTGTCTGTAACAGCCAGCATTCCTGCACCACTACTGCCTACCTTATTATTCCATTCCGTTGTGGTGTCCGTTCGTCACCAGTAGCATCATCATCGTCATCACCATCTTATCCACTACCACTCAATCTCCCTTGCTAATGTTAAAATTCATGAATTCATATGTACACATATACAAATGTATTTGTTACTTGTTTGTTTGTTTATTTGTCATTGTCAATGGCAGTAGCAAAGGCGCTTGTGGCAACCGAATATTTACTACATGTACGAAAATAAATATTGCTACATTTAAACGTAGGGAGTGTTCAGTTGTACTCAATAAAAGTATACAACTTCATTTTTATTTACTTTTATATACCGAAGAGTAAGTATGCACGAATGTATGCCCACTGTATGTGATTTAGTTATACTCATTTGTCGTAGCTCTGTTTTTTTGTTTTTTTTTTTTGTTTTGTGACAATTCAGCCAAGACAATGACTGCCATGGCACGCATGTCAACGACCATTTGTCTGCTCATTTATTTGAATTTGTAATGCAATTTTTAATATTTTCTGCTGCTATTTTTAAGCGTCGACTGAGAATTTTCGTTTTGCTATTTAGACATTTTTATAGGTGGCAACTCTATTAAAAAATGTACCTGCACAAAAGTATACCAACATTTTTTGTTTCATAATAAATTTTGGAAAGGTTGCAGTTCTCTTAGAAAATGTTACAGAATAATCAAATTGAACTGAATTTGACTTATCAAAGGGGTGGCCACCCTTTTAAATACTTTCGAAACAAATACTTTTTAAAGACTTAATTTCCGAAGATCGAATTTTCTAATACTACTTTTTGTCTACTGACACTGTGAATGCAGAAAATTCCACTTTAAAATTGGTTACCACGCCGTTTTATGTTTATACAAAAATTATTAACCTGAAAAATTTACTAATGGCGTTTTATTTTCTGCGAAAATGTTTACTTTTCATTGCCCTTCCCTTAGTATTTGAGAAGGAACTATTTTTTGGTAGTAAAGCAAACACCTTAATGCATTCATATTTAAATACTTCTTACTAGGAAATATTTTATTCAACAATTCAATTCCGTATTACAAAAATTCGCCAAAAATCCGCGTCACATGGCCAAACTCGATTGGTTTGACAGCCCTTTCAGCAGTTATGGAAATTGCTGGCGCAGCACAAGCAAGTTGAAATATTTTCTCGAAAGCGATTAGAGTTCTTTCGGTTGTAGTTAGAATTTGCAATTTTTATTTCCGAAATTAAAGTTTTACTTCTCTAATAGGTGGCAACCTCTTTCAAAAATATTTTCGGAATAAGGCCTTTTTAAAGCCATTTTATTGTGCACCTATGCATATAGAAATATTCAATTTACCTAATTAATTAAATTAATTTTTTTTTAACAAATGGCAACCATATTTAGGAATATTTTCGAAGTAAAGTGTTTTCAAACTTCGTTCGTCAGCTGTGTATGTATATAGGATTGTTTTCCCTAACATTATAATAAATTGAATTAAAACTTTTAAAAAGATGGTTGCCACCTCATTCGAAATAATCTTCACATTTCGAACGGATTATGTGTAGCGCCACCCCAGTAAATTACTCTGCGCATAGCAAGAGCGACACATTTCCTCGTCCAACTCACAAAAGCGACGGACATTTGATTCGAAAAGATTAAATTTACTTAGGGGATAAAGTAGGGAACAATGTCCCGTGTAGTAGCCAGTAACTGTTTTGTAGTTTCTTTGAAGCTTCTTTTGAAGAATCCATAAATCGTTTGGCTTGTTTCTGCCCTGGACATTCCGTCCAGTGCCTGTTGAACATTTTGTGTACAAAGTTATTCATTATTCCCTTTTATGTGTGCTTTGATGAGCTCACAAAAGGTTCCGCACCATTAAATACTGCGCTGGCTCAGTGTTTCACTAGACAGTCAGCCTCCTCGTTACCATCACGTCTTTCATAAAATTGTTTAGGACATTGAAACAGTTATATACCAGGTAAAAATTCATTTTGTGCAACTTCAGTGGCAGCAAGGCTTCCTGACTGTCCGACAAAATGCAATTACTTATAATTTGAAGATGTACCTCTTCTAAGGCATTCTCTGCCGTAAATTTCTATTGCATGAATCTCCACTTCAAAGACGGTGCGGTAGCTACCCATTGGTATAGATTTTTTGAAGTTTGGCCTAAATATGCTAGCCCCAGCTTTACCATTATCAAATTTGGATCCATCTATGTATCTGTCCTCCCCATTATGTTTGGGGTATGGGTTTCCTGCATTCCAGACAGCTCGATTATTTACAATGTGTACCTCAAATATCCTAGAAATTACTACTTTTGAAAACTATCGCATCGTGCATTCGCAATATGGAGTCACTAGCGAATTCCATTAGGACCTTCATGTGATCCGTCATATTTCCGATTTTCAAATTGGAGGAGTTTCGGATTTACACGGACGCGATAGCCGCCTCCTTTTCTATTAAAATGGGAAAGAGAGGTACTCCAACCAGGGCGCTGAGTGTATCAGCAGACCAGGTCCTCATCGCTCCTGTTATGTCAATGCAAATCACTCGGTGCAATTTACTTGGTTTTGACTCGCAGTTCTTTGGCCTTAGCTCACCATGCTAAAAATGCAAAGGTTAGTGCCGGCTTTACGACAGTATTGGCAGTAATTCCCCATGTTTTACCAAAAAATCGTGAACAGGCATAGAAGGCCTTCATCGCCGTTTTGTAAGTGTGTAAGCCCCCTAATACACATGCTTCTATTGCTTTGAGGTCATCAAGATCATCGAAGAAGTAACTGTCCTGAGCTCTTGCTCTCCGTTTTGCTAGATCAGGCAATGACAAAAAAAAAAATGTAGATTCTTTCCTGTTGGTCCACATCAAACCAGCTTTTAGTCAGTAGTACCGAGGTATCCATTATATCTGTAAGAGGCAATGCCGTTCGAAGATGCACACGTTCGTCAGCCTTACAATTTCCCTTAAAATCGCAAATGGCAGGCACCCAGACGATGTAACTACGGAATTTTTCGTCCATCGCGTTAAGAGATAATCAAAATGAGCAACTACTTTTGCAGTCAGCGACATTTTTCCCAGATATTGAATTACCGCCTGGATATACGCTTTTGCTCCAATTAAGCACTACCTCTAACTTTTCTATAGAGTTTTGATCCATTCGCATAAACATGGTCCCCCTGGAGGGAGTCGGGTCATAAATTTGGCGTTGGTTTAGTCGTTTGCAGGAAGTCCCGTAAGGGCGATCGCTTTGATGGCTGACGTCTTTTGTCAGAAGTACAGCGGACAACTTCGAACTTCAACTGGACTTCTTAAATGAGTGAAAATGTTTTTATTAGAAATCGAAAAAATATGAATTACCAAATCGGGGACGCTATATTTTTGTATTATCGACTTCCGTCTTCGACCGGTATTGGGTTAAATTGATCGGAGGTCCATTTTTATGACGCTACTCAAATGGCTATGTGTTTATGCGAATAATACTCAAACTCTGAAAATTAACATTTGAAAATCAACTTTTGTCAAGTGTTGCCCAAAATACCGTTGAATGTATATTGTATGTCTACAACTGGTCGAAATTCTCTTAAAAGCATCAACTCTTGAAGGCTTCCTTAAAAGAATTTCCCAAAATCCCCTAAGTTGCACACAAATTTTCAGTTTTGCTCAAGTACGACAACTTTTCGCCCTGTGAAACTTCAAGGATTACCTTGATCCTTCAATAACGGGAAACTCACAGCATTGCTCTTACTTAGGTTTAAACAGAAAAAACGAAGACTCTTCCTCATCTGGAATAAGAATGGGCCGAATAGAAAAAATTACCAAACTAAAAAATGAAATGGCAAATTACCAAATTTGATAAAGAAATAAAATTATTGCCAGTTTTGTTAAAAATTTACAAATACGGCATAGCTGAATACCACCAATTATTGCTTATATCAAAAATATCCACGCTTATTGTTTATATTAGATGCCATTACTGTATTTATTCAACTCAAAAATATTTACTTTTATGCGCTTAAACGACACAAATGTAGTGCAAATAGTTTACGCTTGAGTTGCCGCATACTCGCATACATAAATTTATACATACTGCATACTTGTATGTACATTAGACCGTACCAGATTAAAAACGTTCAGCGTAAACCCCCGAGTCGTAAAGTATATGTGCCAGGCAATTATGAAAAAAAAAAAAAATTGTTTGGTGAACGTACATTTTTCGTCATATCTACGACATTTACAGCCGGATCTTAAAGTATGATGTATCGATGGATTTGTCTCGAGCAGAGTTTGTTTTGTTTCAAAATTTATTGACCTCAAGCACCCCATTCTAGTACTTGCCCAAGTTCTTATCACCCTAATTTTAGTAAATTAAAAGCCCACTAAGTAAGTTTTATGCTTATTCCAGAATAATATAAAAAAAAGGAACAGTCCAGCGCCTTCGTCTTGGCCTGCAGGCTGTATCGGAGATACAGCCGCTAAATTTAAACGTAGAATACGTGGTATGGTTAAGAGCATATCCAAGTAAAAAAACAAAAGCACACACTAAGCAAAAAATATCGATAACAAAAGCGATAATAATATCGGTAGCAAAATCGATAAAAACATCGATAAAGAAATCGATGAAAATATTGATATCAAAATCGAAAAAATATCGAAAGCAAAATCGATAGCAAAATCGATAACAATACTGATTACAAAATCGATTACAAAATCTATCAAAATATCGATTACAAAATCGATAACAAAGTCGATAACAAAATCGATTATAAAGTCGATAACAAAATCCATAACAAAATCCATAAAAATATCGATACAAATATCGATAGCAACATCAATAAAAATATCGAATATAAAACCTATAAAAAAATCTATAACAATATCGATAGCAAAATCGATAAAAATATCGGTAACAAAACCGATAAAAGTATCGATGACAAAATCGATAGCAAAATTGATTACACAATCGATAACAAAATCGATAAAAAATATCGATAACAAAATCGATAAAAGTATCGATCATTATATCGGTAAGTTCCGAAAATATCGATAGCAAAACCAATAACAATATCGATAACAAATTCGATGAAAATATCGATAACGAAAGCAATAATAATATCGATAGCTAAATCGTAAACAAAATCAATAAAAATATCGATGACAAAACCGGTAAAAATATCGATTACAAAATCGATTAAAATACCGACAACAAAATCTATAAAAATATCGGTAATAAAATCGATAACAAAATCGATAAAAATATCGATAACAAAATCGATAAATAATCTATCATAAAATCGATTACAGTGTCGATAACAAAATCGACAACAAAGTCAACAAAATATCTATAACAAAATCGAGAAAAAATATCGATAACAAAATCGAAAAAATACCGATCATTATATCGATAAGTTCCGAAAATATCGATAGCAAAATCAATAACATTATCGATAAAAATTTCGATAGCAAAATCGATAAAAACATCGGTAATAAAACCGACAAAGTATCGATTATTATACCGATAAACCCCGAAATATGTACTTACGGACACATACATACTTTTTGTCTCCTTCCCACGCTTCCAATACGTGCACGTGTTTGCAAAATGATGACGAGGTGATTTTGTATGGAAAATCATTTATGCCCATATATTTGAATAAAATAAACATATATAGAAGATATCAACCAATACTTCCCATATACCAAACGAAAGGAAAACTCTTGAATTTTTGATTAAAGAAAACAAAAACAAAATCATTCGAGCGGTTTTCGAGCATTTTGGTAATGAAAAAAATTTGCAAATTTTTTCAACAATTTTTTGCCTTAAAATGCTCAATATTTGTTAAATTTATATAAAATTTGTACCCGATAATATTTCTACTGCTCCAAAGAACCTATATCCCGAAAATGAAAGTTATATATGCCAACAATAAGTTGCTAGAGCACTTTAAAGGCTCAAAATTGACCCCAAAATAAGGCAATGTTTACCGTTGTTTTTACGACAGAAACCGAATTGGTTATTTACAAAAATGAATCTGTCGACAGGTTTGGAATTTTATCTTTGAAACGCCACACTTTTCTTTGAAATCGCTTTATTAGTTCTCGTGCAATAAGCGTTTTTGTGAAGCTCTAAAAATTACAACTACAACATTTGAACATAGCCCCCATACCTTAAGGTAAGACGTATTCTACGTCAAAAATGTATTACCGAATGTAGGCGTCATCGAAAAATTTAAAATGGTTCGGGCAAATTTTTTTTTTCAAATTGCCCTGCAAAAATAGTTTAGACTTAGGGTCAAAACATAGTGGAGCGGCGAGCAAAGCGAAGAGCTAGCATCGAGCAAAGCTTCAATTACAAACGTGTATGTACGCTTTGCTCTTCACTATGCGCTTTCCCATTGAAACATATGCATTTGAAATCGACGCTTTGCTCGATGCTCTTTGCTCGCCGCTCTACTATGTTCTTACCCTAAGAAGTTTCCCTTCAAAAAAAATTTATACTTCTCTTTATAAGATATTGATAGTTACAATATACATAAATGAAGATACTGGAATCATTATTATGGAACCATGTATGCACTCTAAAAGAACAAACTGACCATATGATGTATGGTTTAAATATTTTAATTGTTTTCTATACGTGGGNCAGGCGAGCTTGGCCTCCGCTGAAGCCGAGTAGTGAGAGTTGCGTGCTACAAACCCGTAGCGCCAGGTTCGATCCTCGGTTGGAGCGATTGCGATTGTTTTGTTTTTATTATTTATTTTATTTTATTTTATTTTATAACTATAACTTTACTTTATTTAATTTTCATTTGCTTTATTTTATATCACATTTTTTATTTTACTATAAGTTAATTTAAATTTTTAGAGTTGAGCTTTATTAAAAAGTCAACAACAACTAACTGAAAGGAACGTTTAAAAAATATGGAACTTATTGAAAAATTAATAAAAAACAAAATACATGAAAATTCTACTGGACTCGAACGCACAACACTGCGGCTCATTAATCCCGAAAGCTGCCGTCTGTCAGCGCGAAATTATTATGCGCATTTTTGTGCTAGTTTATCTGCATAAGCATGCCCGTCTGTCTCGCGTTTTATGTTTGGTGGTACGGTCTAATGTACTTGGTAGATATGTTTGATATCGTGGTTTCTATACTAACTTTTAGTGCTCCAATTGCAGGCTGTCTGACTGACTGACCAAGTGCCCGTTTGTCTGACCATATGCCTGTCTGTCTGCCTGCCTATCTCTCTGTTAGCCTGTCTGCTGCGTGAGTGCAAGCGCACGCAACAATAATTTGTACGCAGACATGGTCAGAATAATTGGAGCAAATGCACATTAGTCTAATTTCTTTGTTTGTATTATAGAATTTTATATTGTTTGCTTATTCATTTTTTTGTTGCCTTTTTTGGCTTTGTTTTTCTGCATAAGTAATTTTACTAATTGAATTTAATCTGCTTTGTAAGTTGCTCTACATATTTACATAATTTGTTTTCGTATTCAATTTCGTTTTATGAATTGTAGTCTTTTGTTTTGATTTGCAGCTGAATGCGTTTTTTTGTTTATTTTGTTGTTGATGGGGTTTTTTATAACAACTCGTAAATGGTCCCGTGTTTTCCACGACAACGTTGGCTTTTATTAAGCTATTACAGATGATTTGTCGCAATTTAATTAATTTTACATCTATTATTGCATTGATTGTTTGGCAAAATTCTTCATAATTCTGTAGTCAAAGCAAGCTACTTTTCATTGGGCTTTCCGATTTTTAAGTGTAAAACGAGTTGTATGGATTAGCGTCCTGTGAAACAGCGAGGATTCTCTTAGCCCTCCGCACATCTGCGCTCTTCAGTTTCCTTTTTTTCATTTAATTTAATTATAAGACTGCAGGTTGACAGCGCTGCTATTCTTGGCCTCTGTGTGAGGAGGATTCTGTACTTAGACGTTTCAACCCAAACTAAGACTTTTTACTTTTCAACGCTACATACTTTTGCGTTGGCCAACGCAAAAGTTCTTATCAGTCGCCGTGAAGCTAGCGAGGCAACACTTTGACGGCTATACCAAAGTCAGAAGTGGACAATTTTCATTTTATTCCTACCAGGAATTTGCAATTTGTGTACATACGCTAAGAAAAAAAAATTAACTACATAGTTTGTTGAGAATGGCGGCGAAAAAGCGGAAATTTACGAAAAGAGCGTGCCTTGCTACTGACATATTTTTGTACTCTGGAATCAAAGAAACTCTGCATTACTAATTTTTTGTAGTATTTATATTGTGAAAAAATATCCACTTTTTATAATCATTGAGCGATACCACTGTGCGATAGTCACAAAAATTCAATACATCCAAGATTTTTTTTAAAGGACTTTCAAAGTTTAAAAATATGATCGCTTCAAAAAGTTATTTATAAATTCAGTGAAATACATTATGGTTTGGCAAAATTTAAAAATTAATTTGAAGTTTGTTGTTTGGGGGGTTCATAAATTCAAAATGGCGGATCCAATATGGAGATCAAATTTTATATTCTTTTTCTTTTCACCACAAAATCATATAAATGCGGGGTTTTAGAGGTCGCTGATTTCGAATCTGATGTTAGATTTTTTAAATTCAAAATGGCCGATCCAATATGGGGACCAAATTTTATAATTTTCTCCTTTTCACCAAAAACTTTTATATGAGGGGGTCGAATGTGGCGTTACCGGATTCGGAGCAAAAAAAAATTTAAGTTCAAAATAGTAGACCACATTTTTGCTATACTACCATGTCCACCTTTACTTCATACACTTTGAAATATTTCTGCTTCAAGATTGTATGAACTAAGGATGGGCACGGTAGTATATTTTTACCTATTCATAGGTGCTTCAAATAAAAACTATTTTCTTCGGATATACACATTTATACACATTCTTGCACCACCCTTTATATAGGTGTTATATTCTTATTCCAATTCGAACAGCAAAGAATACTGACTACGAAAATTTTTTTTTCTACATTTTGTAGAAATGTCAACTTTAACAGCTGATGTCTCAACGGGAAAACTTTTTCATGCACTTTTTTACTCCGCATAATTAGTTTAGTAAAGGGACAGAAAAAAAATCGATTTATCGATATTACTTTTGGGCAGCAAATAGTAGCTGCCAGACCGCAGTGCAATGTAGAAAAATAGAATTGGTATCAAATTGAAGAAAAAATTATGTAGTATAAAAGGAAACTAAATTTTTTGGTGCATAAGGACGAGTTGGTATTGAAAATGTATTTTTTTTTATTTTATCCTTGGATATCCTTGAAATTTTTCATTTTTTTTTTTTTTTGAAAAATTATATGTTAAGAACTAATATGCACTCGACCACATTCTCGTATTTCGTCTTTTTAACTTTATGAGCTTACAAAAATAAATTAAACTAGTATCGCCCAGTTGTCTGAATTCGACATCTTTTTTCATACACTTTTGAAGTTTATCTCTCACCAATACTAACTCCTTTATGCGAATTACTATTTTGAATTCCATCAGCATAATTTATAGCGAATTTACAGGAAAATTTAAATAGGAATTATGAACGTTAATACCGGATTGATTAATGCTAATTCTACCAAATCTCCTCCAAATTTCTCCAGTAGCTTTTGAAATTAGTCCGAAAAAGGAGCCTCGATTTTCATTTATAAAAACTATGGATATGTATTTGTATGTATAGATGAGATGTTCATCACTAACTAACATGTCAAAGATATATCAATTAAGACTGTAAATAAGTTTTTCGATTATATTTGTCTGAGAGCCTCTTGGAGGTTAAAAATTAATTGCCCACATCTACATAAACTCTTTCTATTTTTCACCATAATCGTTAACGGTTAAGAAAATATCTTGAAGTTTACGGCGGTTTTACACGGGTTTTTGTCAAGACTGGGCCAAAGCCCAACATTTTTTCATCACACGACTGGGCTACAAAGTTACACCAAATTTTATGTTACTAATATGTGTTTAGAAGTGAAAAGAATCTGATCATAAATATGATTTTTTTAGGATAGCTCTCAATCCTTGCGCCACCTATCGGAAGACAAACACACTGATCCTTCTAAAAACTTTTGCACAAAATAACTTTCATTTAATGCGATTTTAAAATCTGGGAGAAAATGGTTCCCAATTGAATAATCCTTGCGATTTTATATGTGTATAAAAATCCACTACCATATAATAAGTGGTTCCAGAGATAACCAATATGAGAATTTCCGTCTGTATGGGCGGTGCCACACCCCTTTTTTTAAAATCTACCACTCTTCGCCATAATCACTGCTGTCAATACAGCATATGTTACTGTGTCAAATTTCAGGACGTAAGGATAAGTGGTTCCAGAGATAAGCGATACGAGAATTTCACTTTGTATGGGCGGTGCCACGCCCCTTTCCCATTATCTACCACTTCTTGATATAAGTACGTTATTGATATCATAAAAAGCTGTGTCCAATTTCAGGACGTCAGCATAAGCGGTTCCAGAGATAAGCGATATGAAAATTTCTGTTTGTATTGGCGGTGCCACGCCCCCATTTCCAAAATCTACCACTTTTCGCGGTAAGTAGGGTATTTACAATCTATGCATCTGTGCTAAGTTTCAGTTCCCCAGCTTAATTCGGTTTAGAGATATAGTGGTTTTGGTGATGCTGGTTTGTAAGATGCCACGCCCCTATATATCGGGATTAACATTTCTGGATTAGAGGAAGTTATATCATTTAAATCGGTGTATGTTTCATTGAAATCGATCGAACGGTGCCTTATGGCGTATTTATATATAGATTATTAAATAAAGGCAATTTTCGATATCTACCTATCCGTTCTTGTGAACCAAAAAATTGTTATTTTTTTTAATTCTACAAAATTGTCTCTTCCATTTGACATCCTTACTGTTATTCCACATTGGCCATGAGTTTTTTAAATAATTTTCTGAGTTAATCATATGTTTGAAACTGAAAAGTCCTTTAAAAAACCCTTACATCAGAGAGAAAAACGAAAAATTATATTTGGCCCATAGTTTCGTAAGCATATTGATTGCTTCGGCAGAACAAGAATACTACATTTTGTAGAGAACCACCCATAAATTTAATTTATATTGGCATCGGGAGTTTTTGAACCAAATTCTGAGCGAGGACGTTCTACAACCATTTGCTGAGATAGGGCGTTTTCGAACCGGCAGCCGAGCAGATACGGCGATCTTCTTCCATCCAGCCGACGATATATCGCTGACCCTCTGCAGCTTAACAGTGGCACGTGTCTCTAATCCATGTCTTATCATTACTAAATCTTTACTCCTGCTTTATACACCGTTAGTAAGGATTAGAGACATGTGCCATTGTTTAGTAGTTAGGTTTTGTTTTGAGTTTTGTCATTATTGCCGAGGACCATCGATGTATGGTATATTTGGACAAGGTTTTTTTTTGCGAACCTTTGTGGTCACTTGGTCTTCCCTTCCACAAGTACCAGCGAATTCGNAGCATATTGATTGCTTCGGCAGAACAAGAATACTACATTTTGTAGAGAACCACCCATAAATTGAATTTATATTCGCCATCGGGAGTTTTTCAAGCAAATTCTGAGAGAAGACGTTCTACAAACATTTGCTGAGATAGGGCGTTTTCGAACCGGCAGCCGAGCAGATACGGCGATCTTCTTCCATCCAGCCGACGATATATCGCTGACCCTCTGTATTAACGACACAACTCAAAACTAATGAAATACCATTACAACTGAACAGTGCCACGTGTCTCTAATCCATGTCTTATCATTACTAAATCTTTACTCCTGCTTTATACACATTTAGTAAGGATTAGAGACATGTGCCATTGTTTAGTAGTTAGGTTTTGTTTTGAGTTGTGTCATTATTGCCGAGGACCTTCGATGTATGGTATATTTGGCCAAGGTTTTTTTTTCTAAGTACCTTTGTGGTCACTTGGTTTTCCCTTCCACAAGTACATGCGTATTCATAATAAATATCGTGTTTTTTTCAGATAAATCAATATATGTCACAGCTGGAAGTCATAAATTCGCCAAATTTGATAAAAAAAAAATTGTTATTTATGACTCATGCAATATGAAGCCGCTAATATGCACGTTTACAGTACAAAAGCTGTCACAAGTCGTCTCACTGCAATCGTCCGTGAATCTCTATTTTTCTGACAGGCAATTTATGATATGTAGCTGCATATGAAATCATTAAAATACATACATGAATAAATATATATGTACATCGTATTTATTTTATATATCTAAAAGTACATACTTATACATTGAACAACAATATGGCTGGTTGTTGTTGACGTTATCGCTCTAATAACTACATACATATATCGTACACAACAATGGCGCTTTTCAGAATTTCCNACAACAATATGGCTGGTTGTTGTTGACGTTATCGCTCTAATAACTACATATATCGTACACAACAAATGACGCTTTTCAGAATTTCAGTTTTCATCATCATTTGCGTTCTTGACAAATCTTTAAGTATCTCGCCAATATGGCATAAATTTCATTTGTAAATCAACACAACGATTTCGACCGCCTGACAATATCCGGTTTTAGTAGTGTTATTTATTGCACTAGCGCGTTTAATTTAAATACTTAAGTATATTACCTGTGTTTCAGCGTACACGTATATATGTATGTGTCAATGCATTTTTATACTGATTTGTTTTAGCTAAAAAGCTTCACTAATTTGTTTAGTCATTTGCATTTATTTTCGCAATGAATATACATATATTCCATGTATGTATGTACATATGTATGTATAAGTACACTAGACTTGTGTTTGTTTGGAATAATCCGTCTCGTCTGCTCTGTTTTAGCTGTCTTGCGTGAGTCAATAAAATGCTGAAATGCCATACAATTTTAATGACCTCAAATTAGCAGTGAACGCATCCAGCCGTATGGCGAAGGGAGTAGTTCTACTAAATATTTTCACAACACTTAACTAAACTACATACATATATTATGCCTTTTGTTTCCTCTATGACGAGTTAATGGCGCTGTGAATACACCTATTTATAGTAAGGGTATTCAGACTATTATCGTTAATGTATTAATTCGTTATCTGGTAAATCGGTAACACTTTCAACATCGAACGCTCCTTATTACTTGTATTTATAAACATTTATTAATTCCACGATAGAACGGTTTATTGAACTTTTGATAAAATGTGTGCACCTTTCGCGGGAGAAAATTCCAGCAAATAAGTGACAGAAAGAAATCAGCTAACATTTTAACGCGTGTGTTACCACATTTTCAGACTTGTCACCTCGTTAAGTTGGTAATGATATATTCGGTAATTTACAAAAACAAAACAATGGTGGGAGTTACCGAATTAAGACCTTAACGTGTATAGTCTGAATACGTTTAGGGATGAATTGTTTATACAAAGATTAATAACACTAATGAACCCTGCTTAACTGTGGATTCCATTGAAATTTTTTGGACGTGATAATTTTGTTTGTGCATACGTACGGTACCCATATTTTTCGTACTGCATACCTCTGGAGGTATTTGTGGTGGGGTACTGGAACATGCATGTTTAAGGAATCAAGTTCAACTTGAATTAAGGAAATTATTTATTGGAAATATATGTTACAATACGGGTGTCAGATGAGGCTTAAAAAGGTTATAGTTTGAAAATATTTGGAAAAGGGTTGCCACCTGGGGAAAGGGTTTTAAATGGGTTGCCACCTATTGAAAAATTACATTAAATAATTTAAAAGAATTATTACAATGTGGGTATATATCGAAATGTTTTTGAAAAAGAATTAAGTTCAAAACTAAATAAAGGAGGCGTTTCCAAAATTCTACTTGAATGAAGAGAGTTAACGAATAAAAAGATAGAGGTTTAACGAAATTGTAGTTGGAAAATGTTTTGCAGAGGGTTGCCACCTGTTTTTAAAGTCGAATTTAATTTAATTTATACTCAAGTTCAAGTGTCAAACGTAAGAGTGTTTAGAAATTTATAGCTTGAGCATGCTAAATTTAAGGGTTGCCACCAGCTTTTACATTAATTTAAAGGAATTATTACAATACTCAAATTTGGCTTGAGTTATGGGAATAAGATAATTGAAAATGTAGCACAAAAGGTTTTAGATTGAAAATATTGTGAAGAGGATTAACATTTATTTAAAATATGGTTTTTGTTCTGAATAAATTACACCTAATGTTACTCACATAAATTTCATACACTCAGTGCAGCGGGTGAGGGAAATCTAATTTAATAATAATATTATTATTATTTTGCCGCATATATTTTTGCTAAGTGTTTAGCCGAGCTTCCAAATTTTCAATTTGTAATAAGCGTCCTAATGTCAATTGCAAATGGTTTTATGAGAAGCTTTTTAAAGGCGAAAATACACTCGGAGGCTTGCCATTGCCTGACGGGGGCGACCGCTCTTAGTTTTGTTGTTTAAATTTAGATGTTGTTAGGACCAGGTATCGAGCCGAGGTCCAAGGAGTTGTGTTACGAACCTCTAACCACTCAGCAACAGCGGCCACTTTAGTTCAAATTTGTTTTTTTTTTTTACTAAACTCATTGGTGANCTGAATACGTTTAGGGATGAATTGTTTATACAAAGATTAATAACACTAATCAACCCTGCTTAACTGTGAATTCCATTGAAATTTTTTGGACGTGATAATTTTGTTTGTGTATACGTACGGTACCCATTCGTCCCGATTTTTGCGGGACAGTACCGATTTTGAGAAAATTGTCCCGCTGAATATTTTGTTTTTAAATCGGGACGTCTATACAAACGAAATTTTTCGTACTGCATACCTCTGGAGGTATGTGTGGTAGGTTACTAGATCATGCATGTTTAAAGAATCAAGTTCAACTTGAATTAAGGAAATTATTTATTTGAAATTTATGTTACAATACGGGTGTCAGATGAGGCTTAAAAAGGTTATAGTTTGAAAATATTTGGAAAAGGGTTGCCACCTGTTTAAAGGGTCCGATTTAAATTCATTATTCGCAAGCTATATGATCTGGGTGTCAATCGAATGATTGTTAGGAAACTTGTGTTTTGAAAGGGTTTTAAAAGGGTTGCCACCTATTGAAAAATTACATTAAATAATTTAAAAGAATTATTACAATTATTATACTTGAATGAAGAGAATTAAGGAATAAAAAGAAAGAGGTTTAACGAAATTGTAGTTGGAAAATATTTTGCAGAAGGTTGCCACCTGTCTTCAAAGTCGAATTTAATTTAATTTATACACAAGTTCAAGTGTCAAACGTAAGAGTGTTTAGAAATTTATAGCTTGACCATGCTAAATTGTTTAAGGTATTTGAAAAGGGTTGCCACCAATTTTTACAATAATTTAAAGGAATTATTATAATACTAAAATTTGGCTTCAGTTATGGGAATCAGATAATTGAAAATGTTTTTTGTTCTGAATAAATTACACCTAATGTTACACGCATAAATTTCATACATTCAGCGCAGCGGGTCAGGGCAATCTAATTTAATAATAATAATAATATTATTATTATTTTCCCGCTTATATTCTTGCTAGGGTCAAGCTTCTCCTCCAATTTGTGGTAAGCGTCCTAATGTAAATTGCAAATGGTTTTATGAGAAGCTTTTTAAAGGTGAAAATACACTCGGAGGTTTGCCATTGCCTGACTGGGGGGCGACCGCTGTTGTTATTATTTTTTTTTTTGAATTTAGATGTTGTTAGGACCAGGGATCGAACCGAGGTCCATGAAGTTGTGTTACGCACTTCTAACCACTCAGTCACAGCGGCCACTATTTAGTTCAAATTAGTTTTTTTTTTTTAAACTCATTTGCCTGCAAATAAATTGAATGTTGGCAAATGAATGAACAACTGTCGTAATAAAGCTTGTTTCGCAGCAGCCACAGTCCGGTGAATGCTGCCAACTTGAACATGAGCTACAAGATTATAGCGCATGTAATGTGCAGCTTGTTACGGCAGCAAAAGTTGATGAACTCCCCAAGCGCCAGATAACTAAATGTAAAAACACACAAACTAACTAACACGAAAACTCTGAAAAATACTTCCTCATTGCGCTGACCAGATTGACTTCCTGTTCGATCTAAAATAACTCAGCTTGTATATATAATTTTCATGTTGGTCGCTAAGTTGCCCGACAAGTAAGTACTTACTCCTCATATCGTATATGGTTAACCTTATCCTGTGTTCTTGTGTATGNAGATAACTAAATGTAAAAACACACAAACTAACTAACACGAAAACTCTGAAAAATACTTCCTCATTGCGCTGACCAGATTGACTTCCTGTTCGATCTAAAATAACTCAGCTTGTATATATAATTTTCATGTTGGTCGCTAAGTTGCCCGACAAGTAAGTACTTACTCCTCATATCGTATATGGTTAACCTTATCCTGTGTTCTTGTGTATGCCCTCGCTGTGGCTTAAAGAAAAACACTTCCACACCCTCAAATAGTATTCACGTAGTCTGCTGAGCTTTAGCTCTCTAACAAATGTTAGGTTGGTTGCTTTTTGTTTTTGCTACTTCCGTAAACTTTTTCAACTTTTAGCTTATCGCAAAGTTTTGCTTAAGCACTACAAGTTTTATTATTATTGCCGCAACAATGCTTTCCACCAACCCCAAAATGTAAGCTGCACGCCCTTTAGTTGCACACTTACATACATACATACATGTATATCTAACAGGTAACCGCTGGCACCTCATTTGCCAACAATTTGAAGCTGCATTGCTGGTTTGGTGGCAGTGGTTAGTGGTGTGGTCTGACTTGTTCTCTGTCCTCTGTCCATCGTGTCAGCTAGTACACCTGAGCGTTGATTTTTCAGGCTTCCCATTTGATTATTATGCTTTATTGTTCACCACTCTCGTTTTTCTTTTTATTCTTCTGTGTTACTGCTCTCATATGCTGTTTTTAGTTTTTTCTGTTGTNGCCCTCGCTGTGGCTTAAAGAAAAACACTTCCACACCCTCAAATAGTATTGACGTAGTATGCTGAGCTTTAGCTCTCTAACAAATGTTAGGTTGGTTGCTTTTTGTTTTTGCTACTTCCGTAAACTTTTTCAACTTTTAGGTTATCGCAAAGTTTTGCTTAAGCACTACAAGTTTTATTATTATTGCCGCAACAATGCTTTCCACCAACCCCAAAATGTAAGCTGCCCTTTAGTTGCACACTTACATACATACATGTATGTATATCTAACAGGTAACCGCTGGCACCTCATTTGCCAACAATTTGAAGCTGCATTGTTGGTTTGGTGGCAGTGGTTAGTGGTGTGGTCTGACTAGTTCTCTGTCCTCTGTCCATCGTGTCAGCTAGTACACCTGAGCGTTGATATTTCAGGTTTCCCATTTGTTTATTATGCTTTATTGTTCACCACTCTCGTTTTTCCTTCTTCTTCTGTGTTACAGCTCTCATATGCTGTTTTTAGTTTTTTCTGTTTGGCTTGTGTACGGTGTCCTTCCACGCTGTGCGTCGTACTGCTTATTGGTTGTGGGGGGCGTTCCTCGGTGGTATTCGGAAATAGTTCCACCGTCTAATTTTTCTACGCTTTCTATAAATATTTACCACCGCAACCACAATATCTCCATTATGTGTTTGTCATGTTTGCGTTCTGTTGGCTTTTGTTGCTATCGTTGTGGTTGTCTTTGGCATTGACGTTGCTGGTATTGTCTCTTTATTGTTGCTGTTATTATTTCCATTATTGTATCTCATCCTGGTTGTCACTTGTGTGCATAGTTTGTTAAACCCATTGTCTTAAGTTGAAGGTTAAATAGGACTTCTTGATTTCAGTTTACTCGGCTAACACCTTTGCATTCACCTTTTCTTTAGCGACANTCATGTTTGCGTTCTGTTGGCTTTTGTTGCTATCGTTGTGGTTGTCTTTGTCATTGTCGTTGCTGTTATTGTCTCTTTATTGTTGCTGTTATTATTTCCATTATTGTATCTCATCCTAGTTGTCACTTGTGTGCATAGTTTGTTAAACCCAATGTCTTAAGTTGAAGGTTAAATAGGACTTCTTGATTTCAGTTTACTCGGCTAACACCTTTGCATTCACCTTTTCTTTAGCGATGCAGTTGGCTTATCAACATCTGAAGGATACACATCCTTGTTGTACTTACTACGAGTATGTATGCACCACGGCTTTGTTAACCTGCTAAACTTTTTGGGATCATTCAAAGTTTTGCTGCCAGCTATTTAAGTTGGTGGCTTTGGCGTTGATAGGCCGCAGACATTAACCGCTCGAGGCCATAAGCCATTTTGTACCCCAGCGCCTTGCTTTCTGCTAACATTTCTTCTGACTTTACTTGTTATTTTTCTTTGCTGCTTTCTTCGCTTTACGTTTAAGTCAAGTGTGAAAATCTATTCTTAAGTACAAAAATTTATGTGATTTGGTATCAAAGGTGATATGTAAGGGCTGTTATGGTTTATCCACAGATTGTGTGTGGCATTGCCTCGTATTGGACGTTATTTCTTGATTTGATCTGCTTTTGTGTGTTTACGAACTTTTATTGTTAAATTAACTAATTAAAAAGTTATGCATGTGGCGATGAGGGTTATAATAATAAAACGGTGCGTGAGCTTAAAGACAAAAATTATGGGCTGCACCTCAGAGAGGAGGCCAATTGTTTTCATGGCTTTGTGTTTTTTATAGTTTCGAACTGAAGCGAATAAGTAGTTAACACTTAGATAGAACAAGTGTGCTATATTCAGGACTTGGCCAGCGATGTCGGAAAATCATCGATGCATCGAAAATTTGCCACTCAATGTATTGACGCATCGATGTTTTTTTTTTGAGAACTGGCAACTCTAGTACGTTGAACCGTTGTCAGTTTTTCAATTGAGCAAAAAGAGAACTGAGTTTGACCAAACTTCTATTTAAGAAGAACTCTTGATTGCAGGTTTTCTAACGCTCTCACTCAAACAGGTTAAGTTTCACAAATGGAGCAATTTCCTTGAACTTAATTTTTTAAGGCGTTTTTATGATCATCCCACACATTTTCTCCATATAAAATTAAATTACATTTTAAGTTATTTGTATTGAGAATACATAAATCAAAGCAAAAATTTAAATTTTTTGCCCTGATTCAGCAGTGTNATTAAATTACATTTTAAGTTATTTGTATTGAGAATACATAAATCAAAGCATTTTTGATGACTTAAAAATTTAAATTTTTTGCCCTGATTCTGCAGTGTAAAAAAACAAAAGCATCCAAATTAATAGAAGAATCGATTAGCGATCTTGCAGCTTCGTTGATTGCTGTAAGTTCAGCATAAAAAATGCTGCAAAGATCTGGAACACGAAAACTGAGGCTAAGTGAGGTTCATGCTATGAATGAATATTACTCCACTTTCTACCTTCAGATCCAACTTGGAGCCGTCAGTGTAGATCGCTGCTGAGNAGCTTCGTTGATTGCTGTAAGTTCAGCATAAAAAATGCTGCAAAGATCTGAGGCTAAGTGAGGTTCATGCTATGAATGAATATTACTCCACTTTCTACCTTCAGATCCAACTTGGAGCCGTCAGTGTAGATCGCTGCTGAATCAGAATACAAGATCAGGACCGAATTCTCTTCCCCTTCACCATCTGAGGGGATCCTTGTCTGGAAGTGATTCTTTAGTCCAGCGGGTTGCATACATATATTTCATAATACCAATAAATCACGTTCGGTCAGTAGCTAGTGGAAAATACGCTTTCTTGGGGGTGGCCTGTCGGGTAGTTAGTATAATTATCTTAAGACACTAGGATTTGAAATTGTTTAAGTGCTCTATAAATAAAATGAATTAGAGATTTAAAAAATAAAGAAAAAAACGCTCCCCTTGTTTACGGCCCATAACTCGCTCACCTTGCAGAATTTAATTAAATAATTTTCCATTTCGTAAAATAAATTGAAATAACTAATTGAAACAACATGACTAATCACATAACAAAATGTCAACTTAGCATTTAACACACCTGCTAACAGCTGCGCTCGACTGCCAATGCTCTGACAGGCGGCTACTTAAATACGAGTATGTATGTATGTAGCAACCTGGCTGGCGTCGTCTCCTTATGTGCTATTAAAGTTGACGTCACTCAAATAAATGTATGACATTGTGTGCTAATTGTTGTCGTTGTTGTTGTTGTGTTGTGTTGTGACTTAATTAACCGCCACGCAAGTAATTAGTTTAAATTGTGCAAAGCCAAGGAGTTGTAGTGGCTAACGGCCTAGTCGCCAAACTGGCAACAGACACGGCGAGCGTACAGGTTACTGGGCCGGCAGCTATTTAAATAAGAATCTGTTTAACAAATGTGATATGTTAAGAATAAAAATTGCGTTTACATGATGAGCAAGTTTTGCAGAAGACGCAACTGCAAATGGCGCGTGCTTTGACAGTTTGTGAATAAATAAAATGCGGTAGACGGACGGCGTATATTTAGTCAGTTCGGTATGTGCGCACACCTTGCTAAACACTCCTTTCCAATTTGTGTGTTGTAAACTCTAAAGAACATGTCGCAAAATAACGAAAGAATTAATTAATTTAGTTCTTACATTTGCTGACTGTCCTTCATCATGTCCGACAAATATGCGACAGACTACCCGATATCTTTACGTTGCACTTGTAGGCATGTCCTTAACAGCTTTTACACGTTTTTTTTTTTAATTTGTTCGTTGTTTTCAATAATCCTCTCTAACTTACTTTTTTTCTCTTCTTTTTCTACATCTTTTCAGTCCAACCGGTGCAACGCTGCGTACGCAATACGAACTAAAGGATTATTTATTGTCACCGGGTACCTGTAAGTGTGGTCTACCATGCCCATTGCGACCGGAGTATTTCTTCGATTTCAATGCTCAGGTGAGTACGAAGGACTAGAGAATGACGCGTTACTACAAAAATACATACTTATGTACATATGTGCATATAGTCGTGACCACGTCACTGTCAATCTACGGCCGTACAACAGTGACCGTTTTCAATTGGCGCTGTTGGTTTTAGTTGGTGCCATGACAGGGAGGGATTGTGTTTTAATTGAATATTGAAAATCTCTTAAGTGCTGGGGTTGTTCATTCAAACCACTTTATTTCAGTTTGTCAACTCGGCTGCGGAAAGGAATTGGGTTAAGTGGTCGTAGAAGAAATTTGGTAAGCGGGCTTAAGGTAAAAAAAAAAAACTAGTGAGTTTGACGAGCTGGTCTCTTTAAAAATTTGAAAAAATGTTAAAGGCTTAGTTTTAAAAGTCATTTGGACATTTAAGAGATGGTACTTTGTGATACCACTTATCGGTGAATCACTGCGTGGCAATAATAAGGTAGGGAAGACGGATAATATACGCCCCAGAGATCTCTTCAGTGTTTAGGATAATGTGAGGCACTGGGCATTAGATGATATAAGATAATGACAGTTGTTGCGACCTTGTGTGCCAAAATCCGTGCAATCCGTCGAACTTACAAGAGCCCCATAGTTCACTGGTTTATTTTTTTGTACCTACCTTCGGTTGGATACATCCTCTGATGGAATTCGTTGAGTTCTTTTTTAAGAAAAGAACTATCTTCGCAGAACTGAAGGGCGTGTCCATAACTGCATAAGCAACGAGCAGAGTTAGAGCTACGGCAAGCCTAAATCGGAGCAAATTACGTGAAAAGTTGTACTAGAAAATAAAAAGGCGTAGGAAATTCTTTATAAATAAATCGCCCAATTGCTGGAGAAACGTGTCTAAAACTGGAAGGCTATCACTCTTTGACTGATAAGTACTCGACACTTCCCAACAATAATTCATACATAGTATATGTGGCATTCCAGCCCTTTTCGGACACCATTTGGCTTTTAGATGTCTTCTTTAGCGGCGGTTGGTTGGTTGGGAGTAAATTGGCAAATTCAACGGAAATCGCACACGGAAATGGTGCAACCGTTATCAATGATCAAAATAGACCAATGCGATTTTAATGAAACTATTGACTTTCTAATTTTTGCACAAAGTTTTAAATTCGGACTTACATAGTTTTTGATAGTTACTGTGTTGTACTTAAAAAAAAAAAATAATAAGCTTTAAATAAACAAAAGAAAAAAATTAAAAATGGTCAAACTGTCGCGTTTCTATTCTATTTTAGCCAAATGTAGGTGTGCATATCTATGTGCGGACAACGCTCTAAATATATTGCATTGGCGAAAGATTGAAATTTTTTTTAAACTGAAAATATCTGCTAACGGTTACTGTGGGCGTTGCCGAAAAAAAACTAAACGACATATATTAAAACATGAAATACGAGATTCAATTTAAGAAAAAAATCAAGTGAAAAAATTCTTTTAAATGCAAATGCATTCCTAATTAAATAAAACTTTGCTCCGCTTCAGCAATTAATTACGTATTAAATTAATAACTACTTTTCCCTTTGTTGTTTGTTCGTGACTGTCGCAACACAAAAGTGATTAAAACGATTAATAATTACAGACTGTAATACAAGTTAACGTACATACGAACAAACCAATCACAATTATACGTGATTT
>NW_016158094.1:44842-46088 GCF_001687245.7 Rhagoletis zephyria | reverse complement strand
TTTTTTTTTTGGTTCCTTTCCCTTTTTACATAAATGTGTTTTGTATGAATTTCGAGGACAAATGATAGTCAGTAAATTTCCAGCTGAAATCCGATAAGCACAGCGTCAAGCATAGCGCAAGGCTGCGCAAAAAATGCAGCAGTAATAAAAAGAGGCGAGTGGAGTTGTTGCAACATGTTTTGATTGAAAAGTGGCAAGTTGTATTGCATTGACTGTTTACGAGTGTGTGTGTGTGTGTGTGTGTGTTAGCTCGCACACCTTTGCTTCTCATCATTGTCGGCGTGCAATTTCTTGCCGGTTTTTTCTATGCTCTTTTTTATTTATTTTTGTTGTTTGTTTCTTTTTTGCTGCAGAAGACTTCTTTTAGCATTGAGGTTTCTGTGACATTATTTTTTTTTGGACCAGCCCCCTTTTATGCACTTCAATTGCTTCTTTTAGCTATGCAGCGTCGCGCCACCGGAAGTCCTTTGGCATTCGAGCCAGTTAAGCTCTGTCCCAGCGAATCAAAGCAAAAAAAGCAAACAAAGACAAACTTAAAACTAAAAGTAGACACAAAAATGAATAAGAAACAAAAAAATATTTTCAATAGTACATCAAGCAAAAGGGCGTAGCAGCCATAATAAGCCCACAGGGAGCTATTTGTATCGCCATTAAATCACGCCGTACTTTTTATTTTAGCTCAAAAAGGCTTTTAAGTGTTTATTGCTGCTGCCTATCCATTGGCCATTTATTTTAATTTTTTTTCTCTTTTTGTCACTGCTCGTTTTTGATTATATTTACTTTCCTTTGTACTCGTTTCATTAATTAACAAATTAAAAGCATTTTTACCCAGTCGGTTTTTAATTCACCTGTTTTGCTAACTTGCTTTATTTCTTTCTCTAAGCACAAATTACCAATTTGTTTTCATAACAAAAGCAGCAAAGGCTTTAAATAGCTGAAATTCTTTGTTCTCTAAATGGGCGCATCATTGTTGTCATACCCCAAGTTTAGATATTTTTCGCCCTCCTGATAAAACTGGGTACCAAACATAACCTTTGGTAGGGGGCAGAAAGTAGTTGCTCCTAATACAGAGTAATATAGCAAGAATATTCCACCATCGGACGGCTCTATTCTAAAAACCAGGATACACAGAAGACCTTTCGCTTGCCCGATCATTGCAGTGTCTTCCAAGCCGAGCTGGCGGGCATAAGAACACTCTTAACCCTATCACAAGAAATTCGGTAGTTGTAAAATTGCCGTAGATCAA
>NW_016158094.1:22979-44742 GCF_001687245.7 Rhagoletis zephyria | reverse complement strand
TCGTGCATTCCATCTCCTAAAGGAGACGACTTCGCTTCCGCGGCAATCGGGTTACCGCCTGCAGAAGAGCCAGTTATGGAAATCGGCTTCGACAACCGGCAATTAAATTTTATTATGAAAGCTTAACTGATCTATTCGTGAGTATTTAAAGTGCCTTCTGCTCATCTCAATAAATATTAAAGCATCTAACGAGTTTTGGTTAGCTGTTAGAATTGAAATTGATAAATTTCGATTGACATAATATGTACATTAGGATGTATCACCAAAAACAAGTTGCGGTTTTCCAACGGAATTATTATGCTTTAAGATTCCACTAAAATATTTCAGAAAAATATTAAAATTTACGTGAACTAGACCGCTTTGAAAATATCTCCAAAAATAATATTATGTTGATTCAGTTATAAATTTTTTAAACATTTTTAAGCGCACATTTTTAGCTTAAATTCTTCTTTCATCTGAGACGATTTTTAGAAAAAACATTTTTAACAACTACTTTTTAAGCAAAAAACAAAACCGACTTCAAATCTCATATAAAAATTTAAGGTTATCGTTAATTTCTTCATGATCCAATGATCGGTATGGGACCACCTGTGAGGTAACACCTTTCCTTTAAAAAAAGAATTATAGAAATCGTTTAGCGTGGTCCAAAGTTATGCGGTAATATACATGAAAAAAAATTTTTCGACGAACTGATAACCTTCTCCTTTTTGTGAAGTCGCTTAAAAACTAATTTTATTCATAAAAAATAGATTTTTGGTGGTATAATCAATTAGGTCCAGCTCACGTAAAAATTTTCACGAAATATTTTGGCGGAAGTCTTAAAATACGAATATAATAACTTTTATATTTCTTATGGAAAACCGGTGCCATTTTTTTTTGTATGGACAGTGATGCATCCTAGTGTAAATCCATATATGTGTATTTTGACAGTTTTTTTGAAATTTCCCAAGCGAGTCATCAAAGCGAAGAGTCGGAACTATTTTCACGAAATTCAGCATTGCTAATAACAAAGTTAAAATAGTAATCTTAAAATATTATAATACGAACTTGTGGTTCCCAACAAATGCTGCTGTCATCTCAGCAATGACCATAAAAGCGCAAATATTTGTTAATTCCTAAACAAAACAGCTAGAGGCAAGTAGCGAACGATAGCACAAATATGGCCAATTGGCTAAGCTACAACTGTAACCTCATCGGCAGCAACATTTGTTCAACAACGACAACAACATGACAGTCCTGTTTCATGGGTGTATACATATGTGATTAGCGATCGTGCTGCGATAAAATAATTGACCATACATATTGTAAATATGTATTAAGCTGCTATCGGGAGCTAAGCTGAGGCTGAGGCTGAGGCTGAGACTGCGGTGAAAGCCCCCAAAAACGGCAACACGCAGTGAGTTGATGTGTGCAAAATGCTGTGCCAACTATGCTTGCTTGGAATTTTATGGAATCGCGCAGTTGAAACCTTTTAACAACCTTTTATGGTATTGGTAATTCCATTGGACTTGGTTACCGTTGACAGCATCCAAAGCAGCACAAAGCGACACGTCGCAGGCTGATTCGAATCGTTGTCTGGGTGACTTATCTTAACCGGGATCATACCAAAAAGGATGAAGAACACTTGTCTATTAAGCGGCATAAGAACGCCTCACGCTGTGAGGTTGGCTAAAAAAAGGAAGCCGAACAATTTTATTTTATTGCAGCCAAGTAAAGGCAGTACTAATGTATTTGTTGTTATTGCTGGTGTAGTAAGTGTAAATGAAGCGCGAATGCATAAGTAGTGCCTAGAGCTACATAGGCCAAATTATGTTTGAAAGTAAGGCGCGCCGTCGACAAAACAAGTATGCCACTCAGCCTCGAGTTTGGCGTATTTAGTAGCTACTGTGTGTGAGCTTGGCAGCCGGCATGTGAGTTGTTCATCATCATCATCATCATCACCGCCTTCATTATCTTCTTTCTGGCGCAACGCCGAAGAACAAACAGTCTAACTAAACGCGCATGAAGCTTTAAATGGTCTGTTAAAAGGGTTTCCGCTACTGGCGACTTTTTACTAACTTAAGCTATTAAGTTGGTTAACTTGGTGTTCTCACTCGTAGCCAGTCAATGCCGTGCGCGCGCGCATCTATTTGTCGGTAACGGCGATGGAATTTCGCTGTAATGGAATTCCAGTAATGCTCTGGTGTATTAACAGCTGCGGCTGCCTATAATGATCGGTCGCGCAACCGCTGTTGCTACATATGTACATAGATGGAGTGCCGTCGCAGGACAGGAGCTGCGCTTGCGCTTTCGACTGCAAGTAAGTGCTGAATAAAGTGATTTTGTTGTAGCGTCGCCGCTTAAATGGCATTTGGCGAAAAACGCTGATCATATTTTCCACTATCTACGGGTTTATTCATAACCTCTGTTAGTCTAAGTAGCTACGTTTTATAAGTAACTTCAGTATAAATTAAAAACTTTACAGCAAATTGTTTAATGCAGCCAACGAATGCGAAACAAAGCGCTCAAAGTTTTCCATGAATTTTGTTAAAAAAAATCGTAGAAATGGAATAGAATATTGAAAATCAATATTCTTCGAACCGAAAACTCTGTGCTTCTTTAGAAGTCTTCCAATTACAATACCCAATTGTTTATTTAACCATCCTTTAATAGTAACTATTTTTTATAGGTCCCTCAAAACCCCAAAAAAATGCATTGCATTATGATTTTTTCCCATATAAAATACATACATATAAAACTTTGAGCGACCTCTAAATATGTATTTCAAAATAAGAAAAAAACGGAGTTTATTTTTTTCGGCTTTACTATTTTCATGTGCACTTTTCTACAACCCTAGTGTACATACGTATAGCTGTGCCATTTAGTGTTCTCTTAGATGAAAGCCATTCCTAATTTTAATAGTTTTATTCAAATTTTGGCTTTTATTAAAACAAATATACGATTTAACCAGGTTTTTTGAAATTGCCTTTCGAAAACCGGTTTTTGAAAAATGTCGAATAATCGAACACCCTAATATATGCCCACTAGTTATCGTTTGATGCCAATATTTCAACATATAAATTAATTTCCATTGCTTAGATAGCTAATAAGTCTCATGAAATATGTTTATTTATCAAGCTCTTTTCTTGGAATATCCATTTCTAATTAACTGTTTAATTTTATTTTTTTATTTTTTTAGGTAATTGGCAACTCGATTGACTTTCGTGAAGAAAATGAAAGCGTCTCCGGGACTATAAAGAATCAAACAATAAAACCAAGCATGGCCTTCGATTCAGAAGTAAGTTGTGACCACGAGTCCCTAAAACAAAACAAAAATACATTAAGAGGAGAAAACTTGTTCACGCAATTATTCCATTTGTTTTTGTTTTTTCATTCACTATACGGCTTATATTCTCTATTTGCAATTTTTTCAAAAACTAATTTCTTATATAAAAATCCAATTAAGACTTAGTTATCAAAAATCAACGCGAATTGCTAGAATATACTGGGCTATAAAACTGCATGCTTAGAATTTTTCAAAAAATTCTTTATAAAAAGTTTGTTGTTGTAAATTTTTGTTGAATTTTTTCAAATATTTATACAAAGTTCAAAATTTGTACTTATATGGTTTTTGTTAGATATTGCGCCATGCTGTCATAGGAAATAATAAACATAAAAAAAGAACAAATAGCCAAACTGGTCAAAATGCGGTGTATCTATTATTTTTCACATGACTATACATATAGCGAATCGAATTGACAACGCTATAGGCTTTTTCCTCATCCAAATTTCTCAAATTTGTACAAAATGCACCGAACGTTTTATACTGAAGTGGACCCTTAAGCCGAATATGTATATCGAAATGCTCTCACCAGTGCCTACAGTCTTACTGCCGTTAGCCAAGGCTTCAGATGCACCCCACCGACAATGCCCACAATTCCAGAAAAATCAAATCCAAAACCGTTGAACCGTTTAATTAATTTGTGATAATCAACCCCCATTGAAATATCGGAATAAATATATAGAAAAAAATTGGCCGAAGTTAAGCAATAACCATTCGCTTTTCTTTCCTTTCTCTAAAGCTAATCCACGGTTTATCAAGAAGAAATTTAAATAAATGATTGAGCAACAGTCGAGAGTTTGATATTAGAAGAGTCCAAATTTACATTACAAATTAAATAAGAATGGGATTATACAAATTATTTGCATAACTGTTGCTTTGAACGTTGATTATTCTAGCGCTGTTGACGCTTATTTATTTTTAAATTTTTTATTTGTGCATCTATTGCACATTCTGTCTTGTTTCGTCTGTCTCTATTCGTTTTTTATTACCCTTTTCTTTAACAATTTATTTACATTTCAATTCTCTTCCTTTTTCTCTCTCCTTTTCCTGGCGCTTACGACTACTTTTCCGCTCGTTTACTACGTCACATTTGGTAAATGTATTTTTTTTTGTTGCTGCTACTGCTTTTGTACTTACTTTATTACTTGACGTTCAACGCTTTTACAGCAAATAAATTATAGCTCACACACTCACCCACACATTCGCTGGCTGGTATTTAAGTGGTATCTATGTACGTGAAATGTGGCTATTGCACGTAGCGCCTCAGTGCGTCTCTATGCTGGTTGCAACATTCGTATGAGATGGTGTAGCACTTCTTCATTTTCACTGCAGTGTAGTGATTGCTGGCTAAATATGCAAACACACTCACATAAACATTTATGCGAAGCGACAGCTAGACAATGAGAGGTACAAACAATGGACAAGAATGCCGTGTTTGCACGTCTGTATTGCAAATTGCCAGCCGTTGCTGGTGGCGTGTCTTGCCTGCAGCTCTAAATTCACTTGCACTTTTCAATCTGAATATGCAAACACACATAGTACACTTACACGTACGTATACTTGCGTACGTACATATTAAACTATGGATATTAAAGTTGTTTTTTTTTTATCTTATTCTTAGTTTCTTATCTTTTCGTTGGTCATTTGCATCTTTCCTGCATTTTCCACTTCCACTCACAATTTTCGTGTATTACAATGAAACGCCAGTGCTATTTCCCCACCCTTAAGCTTCACCCACTGCAACAACACAGAAAATTTTGTGTTTTATTGCTCCACTGGAGACATCAACTCGCTGACAGCGCACTGACTGCCGTTTTGCATTTAGTTGCATGATTTAGTGCGTTCGTTCACTCGAAAGAGTGCAAATGTGTGTGTGCTCGTGAAACAAAAGATTTTCACTGCACATCCTAGATAACAGCAGCAACAAANGTGTTTTATTGCTCCACTGGAGACATCAACTCGCTGACAGCGCACTGACTACCGTTTTGCATTTAGTTGCATGATTTAGTGCGTTCGTTCACTTGAAAGAGTGCAAATGTGTGTGTGCTCGTGAAACAAAAGATTTTCACTGCACATCCTAGATAACAGCAGCAACAAAGTACTTTTTCGCTAACTGGTTACTGGTCTTTCATTGTTTCAGCAGACAGACTTCCTTCTGTCTGTCCAACAC
Organism: Rhagoletis zephyria; assembly: GCF_001687245.7. NCBI lineage: Eukaryota > Metazoa > Arthropoda > Insecta > Diptera > Tephritidae > Rhagoletis > Rhagoletis zephyria. Next base: position 39,250 of record NW_016158094.1, on the reverse strand, counting down.
CTGCCTCACTTCCATCAAATCCCGAATCACTCATACTGAAATCCTCTTTTCTTTTGCTCTTTCCTACTGACCTCATAGAAACAGTGCAGGCCAATAAGATATCCCAAATTCGGTTAAGCGATAAATTGGAAGCGCCACCGAAAAGACCTATCAAACTTTGGGAACATTTTTAAAGATATCATAAGGAAAGAAGGTAAGTTTCTCGATCCAGTATCTCCCAAATTAATCAGGATATTGTTCCAGATGTAGATGGGAAAGCCCGTTACTACCTCTTTTAGGTAAATGAAGAAAGACAATTAAACATTTTTAAGAGACTTCGACTGGGCATCGATCGTATCCTATCTTATTTCATCTCATCTCTTATTTTATCTCATCCCATCTCATCTTATCTTATCCAATTTTATCCAATCTATTTTTATCTCATCTTATATTATATTATGTTATCTCATCTTTTGTTATCTTATCTTATCTAGCTTTAACTTAACTTAGCTTATATAAATTTATCTTATTTAATTTCACCTTAGCTTATATTATCTTATCTCGTCTTATCTTATATTATTTTATATCATCTTATCTTATATATCTCATCCCATCGTTTCTTATATTATCCTATCAATTTTTTCTTTTCCGATCTTATCTTATATTATCTTTTCTCTTGCCTTATCTTATCTTATCTTGTCTTATGTTATCTTATCCTATCTTTTATTATCTAATCTAATTTTATCTTACCTTATCTTTTCTAATTTTATTATATCTTATCCTATCTTATCTTGTCTTGCCTTGTCTTATCTGATCTTATCTAATTTTATCTTAACTTGTATTATCTTATCTGATCTGATCTTATACTCGTTTATATTATGCTATCTTATCGTATCTTGTCTTGTCATAACTTTGCTTTCCTTTCCTTCACTTTCATTTCCTTGAATTCACTTTCCTTATCTTATCGTATCGTATCTTATCTTATGTTATGTTATCTTATGTTATGTTATCTTATGTTATGTTATCTTATGTTATGTTATCTTATGTTATGTTATCTTATGTTATGTTATCTTATGTTATGTTATCTTATGTTATGTTATCTTATGTTATGTTATCTTATGTTATGTTATCTTATGTTATGTTATCTTATGTTATGTTATCTTATGTTATGTTATCTTATGTTATGTTATCTTATGTTATGTTATCTTATGTTATGTTATCTTATGTTATGTTATCTTATGTTATGTTATCTTATGTTATGTTATCTTATGTTATGTTATCTTATGTTATGTTATCTTATGTTATGTTATCTTATGTTATGTTATCTTATGTTATGTTATCTTATGTTATGTTATCTTATGTTATGTTATCTTATGTTATGTTATCTTATGTTATGTTATCTTATGTTATGTTATCTTATGTTATGTTATCTTATGTTATGTTATCTTATGTTATGTTATCTTATGTTATGTTATCTTATGTTATGTTATCTTATGTTATGTTATCTTATGTTATGTTATCTTATGTTATGTTATATTATCTTATGTTACCTTATCTAACCCAGTTTGCCTCAAACACTCCAAACACTTAGCAACATTTATGTTTTGTTACACAGCACCGTCCACCACTGTATCTTCTCTTACCCGCTGCCTCTACGACTGCCTTCTTGTGCAACTTCCCTTACGGTTTTATGTGTCGCCGCCAACGAAAAAGATTTATGACTTGGAAGGCAGCGTTGTAAAGTGTTTAAAAGCTAATGAATTTAATTAAAGTTGTTTAGCGGCATCGCCGCTTTTAACCAACATCAACACCATAGCCAACATCAACACACATACTTGCCTCCATTCGCTTCTAAAAGTCTCGCTTTCGCCTTGTTTGGAATTGAAATTTTAATAATGGGCGCCTTTGTTTTGTTGCTTCGCGATTTTGCGATAAGTACTTAAGGATTTGAATTTATTTATTTATGCACGCGAAAACACAGTGACAAACACCACAGTACGAAACTCCTAACTTAAGCACTCCTACGCCTGTGCATACATACTTATGTACATATGTATGTGTTTAAGTGTGAAGGTGCATAACAACGCGTATGACTTGTTGGTTATTTAGCTTACGGCCTAACTGACAAGCAGACAAACGGACAGATAGACTTATTGGTTGTCGAAATAACTGGCTCTTTAACTGGGCCTACATACATACATATACTTCCATACGTAACTATGTGGTATGAAGCTTTTTTGCCTTACAACTGGCCTGCGTGACTGCGTCTACGCTTGGTTGTGGCGCTCTGGTTAACATCGCACACACACACTCTATACATAAATGTTTAATTCGTTTAAATAGCTTTAGTTTGCACGCCACTCAACTCTCGCTTTGCATAGATAAAAATCCGTGTTAGCATTGTTTTTGATTTACTTTTCGTGGCACTTTTTTTAGTACTAATTCGGGTTGTTAAATATTTTGTGTACTATTCGTGCGTTGAATTTCTGAGTGTGCTCGTTGGGCTGGTTGAGATTTTAATTAGGAAAAAAAAATTGTGCGATATTTAAAGACTTGTGGATATTGGGTGCTTTAACAGGCACCTATGAACAGTTAAAAGTTGGTGGGCATCTTGCGAATGTACTTTGTCATGTAAAGTAAGGCAAAGAAGAGTCAGGCACAAGGCGCTAAGAAATTCGTCCAACTAAGTTGTATTAATTATTTTGATTGCTTTTCAAGTTTGCATGTTCAAGTTTGTTATTAAGAAAAAAACTAGTTTTGAATGAAAGGTTCGCGGTTTTGTATGGATTTTTTTAGACTAGTTCATTTAGTACAAGAAGTTCAAGAAGATCTCTCTACTCCCTTCATCAGTTTAATCGCACGGTTTTTATTCTTATTTCGATGTTTTTAGAGACCACAATACAATATATAATTTCATCTTTAGTTTTGCCACAAACCCTCCGAGAGTGCGTCTTTATTGGCTGAATAAAAATGTTTGCCACATAAAAAGATTTTGGTCGGATCTACATATGCGCAATCCTGCATTTTATGGATGTAGGGACATACAAATAATGCAGAAAGTGTAGTCAAAATAACGGAACTATTGTTGGTTGCTCTAAGCTGGTACAGCTTTTTATGTACACATCCAATCAGTAGCCTAATTCTCAAGTCAGCTCCTCGGATCAGTATTTAGACGTTAAGTGCTCTACTATTGGTTAAAGCTCTATTTCACCTGAAAAACTGTTCCAGCAACATCGTGAAGTTGGTCAGTGGGTTGTACTTGTAGCTAAGTGAAAGTCGGTAGTTGTTGTCTTGTTGATGCTTGTATGTAGACAGGGTTGGATATTCCGTGTTAATTGCATTGCGTTTGGTTTTCTTTCCGTAAATAAATTCTGGGCTTCCAATATAACGCTAAATGCATTATTTGGCTTGGCCCTGCCCTGCGGTAACAAGGCGGCCAATTTACCGAAAAGAACCCGTACTTTACCTGTTAGAATTGGGCATTTCTTTGCTTCGATAATGTTAGCTTTCAATCAGTAACTAAGGAATCGGTCTAGAGGTAGGCAACAAATGAGACTAACATCTTTACTATTTACTTATTTGCCAAATGCGCCTCGACGATTACTATTATGATACAAAAAAAAAAATGGGTTTGATTAATTTTTTTTTAGCTCCAGGCTCTTTGTATGTATGTGGCGTTTGAAAAGATCTAGCTTTTGACGAACTGTGGTCGTGGTCGGAAAGGCCGAAATTTCGATCGAGGCTCGTATCGTCTTACGCGGTTGCAAAAATATACAAAGTCATTACAATTGTCTCAAAGGAGTACTTACAGTTACAGATATTTTGAAATTGTTTGGGAACGGAAATTACTTATAAATAACCATGCACATGGTTTGAGGCAGTCATGTTTGTTAAAAGCTCGGCATAAGCACAGAAACTTATCACGCATTTCAAAGCTTGATTTGCAAATACTCAACACAATAAGTTTAAAATGTCTCGAAGTTCTTGTGAGGATACATAAATTTATATCACTCAGTTAAAAGCAAAAACTGACCAAGCTTTTCATTAATTTAATTATTAAATATTATTGATTATAAACGATAGCTTTCTTAAAAAGCAGAAACGATGAAATGCTTTGGATTTTTGGTTATTTAAGCTTCTTAGGAGATTAAATTTGTTTATGACCCATGAGCAAAATCAAGATCCAAGGTGATTGGATTCAAAACAATCTTTTCCATGCAATGCCTACGTCTTTTAGAATAAATTCTTTTAATTCATCGTTGTACTTCTTGAACTACTCATTGAGGAGTTTCACCTCTTTATCTATTTCCGAAAATCCATTTCCTGATTCATTCGTCTTTTTCGTTTTGCAGTCGCTTAACAAATAATATCTTTGTATTTTAAAATCTTTATTGATTACATTCTTATTTCTTTGATCTCTTAAAAATTCCGCACATCGAATTAAATTAAAGCACATTCATACTAAGTTTAGTAATAAATTATAGCCTCGCACCCTGAACTAATTTACAATAAAAATACTTAAAGCAATTTGCATTCTCTTAATCGCGCGCCATTGTTTAAATAGCAATAAACTGTCATAGAGCAGGTAAAGAAAGAAAACAGGCAATTAATTGAGTCGCAAATTGTCTGCGCGCGAGCGATTATTAATTAAATCACTAAACTGCTAATTATAATGCCAATGGCGCTACCACTGCTATGACGACGCTGTAAAGGCTCCCATTACTGCTATTATTTGTACTGGTGCTGCGGCCTACACGAAACTGCATATAGTGACATTGTGTTCGAACGCGAACGAGAAATTTAAATTGCTAAGAGACAAATATTGACAAGTTCAGACGTGTATTTATTTATATATAATGCGCACGCACACACACCTAGCTGCAAGTTTTTCACTACGGGGAAACCGAGAACTAGTGAATCAAATTTCTAGTTCCGTACTAGATCTTTATCGCCAAAAACGAACCAGTCCGACAGTATCTAGATCCCCAGTCCAGTCCAAAATCGGTAAAATATGGTACTTTTAAAAATCTATTTTATTTCACTTTTTTTCATTAGAAATCTATATCTAAGGTGGCGAAATAGGAACTGGTTCGGAACTATAGCTAAAGGGCGGCTTTTTCATTCAAATGCGCTTTCATTCTGCACTTCGCAGATGCTTTTTCTTAGCTTGATAATACAAATAAAAAATATTTTTGTTAACATTTTAACATCTTGGAATCTTCTGGAACCTAACCAATAACAGTGAGCACCTCTGAAAACTCAGCTTCAGCCAAAGATATGTATGTATATAAAAGTTCGGCACTAGTGCGTTTCCCGACAGGGTCTGCATGCATGTAGAAACGCTATAATGTGTGTGTGTGTCATATAAATCAGCATACAATGCATGCATATATTCCAAAGTGACAGTGCATTACTGATGTATTTGTCATTATTCATGCAACACTTGTGCTGCATAATTGACAGTTATGCGATGGAGAGAGAGTAATAGCGTAATACAAGTGCATGCCCCACAGCAACAACTGACTGGCTGGTGCATAAATACGTGTAATTCCAAATGGCATTCAGGTGCCACATACGGCCTGTCATCCCCCTCAACAACTCGAACTTTGTATATGTAGTTATGCTTTGAATGAATTACAACTTATTGGCGCCGTTGATTATGACTGCAATTTGCTTGCAATAAAAATACCACTATTTGATTCGTGTTGACTCGTTAACGCAATTAAAATGCACAACAACTGGGAAGTATTATGCAAATGCGGGCATTAGGGTAGCTCACGGCTTCTTTTTTTCAGCCACCTCCAAAATTGAAGAATATTGAAAATAAGGTGACCCATTATTTTTTATTTTGAAATCGGGTAATATTTAAAGTGCCGCCGCACAGTGGTTTCAAGCTGAAGCCTGAATTTTTAACTATTTGATTTATTTCTTTTAAATGAACGCTAAAAAATGTTAAAGAGATTCGTCCAGTTAGATTTTTGAATTTTTATTTGTTAATATCAAATGTTTTTTGTGCAAAGTGCAGGGAAAGTAGCAGTTTTGAGGAAAATCGGTTCTCCTATTCCAGTTATGATGTTACAGATAAAAACTAGCTTAAACAATTATAAAGTACTCGAAACGAAACAAATTGTTCAATAAATATTTTGAAAAACAAAAATTAAATTTAAGATTGTTTCATTTGAATTTTTGGAAATCTTAGGCATGCAGAGCCTATAAAATTTTAGACGATGAAGTGGTTCATGTGGTTTTTAATATTTTTTTTTTTTGCTGACGGAAAACCGACGCAATTTCTTTATCACTTTATTATGGCATTTTTTTGCGCATTCACTAGTTTTTGTTATGTAACAAAAGTATTAATTTCCTTCAAAACTGCTACTTCTGCCATTTTCTAAAATTCCAACAATTTATTTTCCTGTGTATTTTTGTCCCACCCGAATATACATACAAACATATATGTATGCATGTGTGATGTTTAAAATCGTTTGTATTCCTACTATTTGCACTACACCAAATACCAAGTGAATAACTGCGGACATTATTGCAATCAATATTAATCGCTTTTGACCCTTTTTCAGTATTTTGAACGCTTGAGGTATGCCTCTGCGCGCTCCCAACAGCCAGTTAATTACAAAACTTTTCAATGCATTTAAATGAATCGAGCAATTTATGAATGTGAAATAATTTTTTCTATGCCTATACTCTATCCACTATGGCAAAGCAAGTTTACAAATTTCATTGCTAAGTGAAGATGTGCATATGATTTAATCATCGATTTTATTAATGACGTCTAATTAGCCTCCGATTGTACTGTAGGGAATTAGTTGGAGAGTAATTGATGGCAAATACTGCGTCTTGCGGACCACCCGGGTGCTTTCTGCTTATAGGCCAAGGTTATCAGTTCGTCGGAATATATATTTTTTTTATGTATGTTACCGCATAACTTTGGACCACGTCAACCGATTTCTTCTTTTTGTATCGGGAAGGTAGTGTCTCAGAGGTGGTCCCATACTAATCTGGTTTAGATCCGATCATTGGATCATGAAATATATACATATATATATATACACTATTTTTTTATATGAGAATTGAAGTCGGTTTTTTTTTAGAAATTACTTGTTTTAAACCTTTTGATATTACTAAAATAAAATAGCATAATATAATATAAAATAGCGCAGCATAACATCGAACAATATAGTATGACATATAATGTAACATAAAATCAAATTAACGTAGAAAAACATTATTTAAATTAAATTATATATTTGTATTTACTTTTACACCCCGTGTCATAATTATGAGCGCGCACCACACATTGACAAGTATTAATAACACTTTTTCGTGTTATTCAGTTTTAGCTATTTTTTTTATAAAATATAGATTTTCTTTAACAAAAACCGCATAAATCCAAGTTTCAAACTTTATGCAATATTAAAAAAAAATCAACAAATTTTGGCAAAAATTTCGAGTAGCTGAACTACTGCTCATTTTTGGTAATGTTTTTCAGACGGATTTGGGCATCTTGCTCCTTACGAAATATGTATGCTCGATGAGCTATATATGGAAGAAAATTAGCGACACCAGAAAACATTGCGAAATCTTTCTAAAAACTCGAATTAAAAAAAAAAAAATTCAGAATCGTTTTTAATTTTTTTTTTTTTTGTGTAATATTGCAGAAACTTATGTTTACATATATGTTTGTTGTTAAAAAAAAAAACTTCATATGGTTTTATAAAAAATCAATTAAATCAAATAACAAAAAATAAATAAATTGTTAAAACTTTTCCATATTTAGTGCGCTTACAATTATGATACGAGGTGTATTATTATTATTATTATTATTTTATTACTTTTCTAGCAAGGCTATTTCAATTTGAACGCTAACAATATTTTTTCTTCTTACATTCGATTTACATTTATTTACTTGGTAACCAAACACGGTTCGCCTGCTGTGCTGCATTCAATTTGCGGTTTTTGTAAGCTTTCCAATCAGTTTGTTTCAATTTTCGTTTTATGACTTTATTTAAATTTGTTTTCGAGCCTAAGTGACAAAAAATAGTAATAAAAAACGAAAATTAATTTAAATTCCATTTTACTAGCTTTTGTGAAATTATTGAAGTTGAACTTTTAGGCCGCCAATCAAATACATTTTAAAAGTGCTGACATGTGAACAACATCTGCGTACATACGTACATATATGTGTATATAAATATAATGGGAGGTATGTATGTGTGTATGAACTTGATGTTATATACAGCTATAAAACGTAGTTAAAAACAAGTTAATATATACACATTTGCTTCTAAAAAATACGATTATGGCATATTGAATCGTTATTTAAATGAAAAGCTGCTTCGCCAAGGCTAATAAAATTTAAAAGTCACCCGCTAATAAAAGTTTCTAATCATATTTCAGTGCATGGCTATTTTTTAGTTTTTAACTCATTTTTAAATTTTGCGCGACTCAACTAGGCCTTTGCGCAATTGATCTGACTAAATTTTACATTAGGGGTATTCTCAAAATTTTGCAAAGCCGTTGCATGTAGCAAGGATTGCTCTCGTACTATTGCAAATTTTGAATAGTATTTTTGCATTCCATACAATCTGTGCTACCTGCAAGACTTCGAGAATACCCCTATTATTTAAGTGAGTGCATTTGGTGTAGCGATTTTTTGTCTGACATGCACTGCCTTGTATTGGTTAAAAAGGATTTTGAGGAAAATTTAACTTTTTTACATACACATATGCCTTTTTAGCGTATACAAAATTCAGCATGTTCTGTAGGGTGCTCCTTAAAATATCAACATCATTGGGCGCCCATATATTGTGTTTCACGTAAAAAAAATAAAGACATCCACGAAAATTTCAAAATTAAAAAAAAAGAATTAGGGGTTCTCACTAGGGTTTTAAAAACGTTTAAACTTTTTTTAAACCGTAAATTTTGACTTTGACCAGCTATAACTCAGCTGGTTGATGAATTCATATGAATAAGTTTCAAACATGTAAAATTTATCAGATTTCAAGTAAAAATTTGTACGAAATAAAAAATAAATTTTTTCAAACCCTGTTCTGAGGAACCAGAATTTCTTACAGCTATACTGATATTACCAGTTAATACTAATACGTAACGACCACGAAACTTTAATTAGCCTCCGACTGCAGCACTGTTTTGATCAATAATCTCTCAACCGAAGCTCAGAGATTAGGCCTTCACTAGAAATGTCAGATCGAAAAAAAATCGATTTTTGAATTTTTTCGAAATTGTGTTCTTTTCATTTTTGATCACAAAAGAGAAAAAAATGTATGTTACCTTTTAAAAGGTGTATTCTGCATACAAGCTTACGTGGTAACTATATTTCACTCCATAATTACCCATTTTGAAAAAATTCCAGATTAATGTATGTGTTTCGAATCTTAAATCAATAAAATGCATCTCAATTAGTTACAAAACTGCATACTAAATTTTTTTCTAAAATGGGTAAGCAGGAAGTGGGAAGTTTTAAGAATTGAGCCGAATAAAATTTTTCGTCATACTTTTTTCTATAATTTTTTATTGAAATATTCAAATAAAATATTTTGTATCATGTTAACTCTTAAATGTGAGAAAATAGTGAAGTCTTTTCGATAAATGAAACGAGTTATTTAACGTGAAAATGTCAAGGAATCGCATAAAAATATAACTACAGTTATTCAAAAGGAACCTGATTCGTCTTAAAAAAAAACTTCTAATGCATTTAAAATATGAGTGTTACCACAAAAAAGAAACCCAGAAGTCTGAGCGGTTCAAAGCCGATATGATAATTTTGTAGAGTTATTTTTAAAGGACTTCCCTTGAAAATTTTATAGATTTCTATGGCAAGCCATAGATCAGTATACTGCAATTGAGGAAAAATCGAACGCTGATTCTCGCATTTTTTGGATCGATTCACAGATCGAGTCGGAACTAAAGAATCGAATCAGATTGATTTATTTTCCATTTAATCGATTTAAAATTGGAATCTCTGGCGCCGACAGCAATCTCTTAAGCAGCTGCGTAAATAAATATAAAATATTCAAAATAATCTCCCAGCAGCCACTGCCTATTTCGTTCGAACAAAAACGTTTCTATGAGTGCTTCTGGCTCTTAAAAAGATTTGATGTGCCTACAGTCATACATAAGTATATATATTTAATGATGTTTTTTTACCTCACTTCAGTTAAACTTAATCTTAATTTATTTCACTAATTTTCCTTTCTCCTTAATAATCTCGTATTAATTTCGAATTTACTTTTTTGTTCCCTTCTTAATTGGTTTGACGTTAATTACTCTCTTCGCTTGTTCCTGTTGTCGTACTCTCCCCAGCTGCGCACTTAAAAAATCAATTTGACTTGTATAAAATTTAATAGCGATTTTTAACGCTAATGAGCATTTTCTTTCTCTTGTTTAAATATGCATCCAGTCAAGAAGGGAGTAGTACCGTTCACATTTTCATAAATCACCATTCAACTAAATTAATAATATCAGAAAAAGGAAAAACTGTAAAAATGGTTAAATTTTCTTAGTTTGGAAAGAAATGATCAAGCAACATGTAGTTGCTCGCTCGCTGGCATTCTGACATAAGACTTGACTGCGCCCGTTCGACTCGAAGTGAATACAATAAAGCTTGCAGTTAAATTTCATTTCCACTCCTCCAACAAGCACCAATGTACGTTTGTGCTTTACTTCACTGAAGTTAAGCTGCGCTCCCCTACAAATGACTGAGCAACTTTTCAATGGCAAAGTGGTAGAAGCAGCAAAACGCATTTCCAAGGGGACGCGAACGAAGTCGAACGGCAAGATGAAAAAACTTTAAAAGCATACTAAAGGTCACTCACGTGGTCTAAGAAAAAGTAGGGAAACAAAATGAAGTAAGAAAGAAGAAAAATACTTTAAAAAATGTAGTTGCGCGCTTCACTGGCTTCATGATATCAGCCCTGTCACGATTACAGTTTCGAGTGCGCGAAAAAAATACAAGGGAAATGCAACACCAATAAAAAAAAAAGAAGCAAAAACCAACAACGAAGCCAACTCGAAAAAGATAAGGTCGGCGGACTTAACGGCATATGTACCCACGCAGCGTTAGAAAGCACCGCTATCCACATTCTAAGCCATTGCAAACCCAAAATGCACGCTTTACACCATCCGCCGCCTCACTTCTGCACTTCCGTTCTGCCGTGCGCGGAAAAGCTTCTGAATAAACCAAAAACCGATTTAAGCCATTAGAATAAACTCACGCTTACTTGTATATATGGGTAAATTCACGACAAATCGACCAGTGGTTGGAATCGAGATTTTTGATTTGGATGAATTTTGGTCAGAACATTTCTTTTATCCTATAACGAAATTCTGCCAATGGAGAGAAATAATGTTTATTTCGAAAGCTATGTAAAAATTCACAATTTCCGTAATTTTTTGTATTTTTTGAATATCTCGAACATTATTCAAGTTACAAAAATGGTCTGGGCCCGTTGATATTTGGGACTATAACAAAAAATAATAATTTTATAAATTTCATAAAAATAAAAAAATTTACAGAACTTTTAAATTTAACTTTAAATTTTTTTCGAAATTCGAAAATTCGTAAAAAAACATCTCCCTCAAAAATTCAGGCTCACTTTTTAAGCTCAGTTAGATGTGTTGCATAAAAAAATGCCAAAAATTTATATAACCTTTTGTTTTTATAATTTTCTTAATTTCAAAATTGTGGTGTTTTTTCCTCTACATTTTTCTTTTCATAGCCCTAAATAAAATGAAACCAGAACCATTTTTGTAACTATAATAGGTTTTGAAACGAAAATTTTCATCTTTCGAAAGAAAATTTTTTATTAATTTTTCCTTTGCAGAACTTTTGTATATGCGAGGCCACGCGCTGAATTTGTACATATGTACACAAAGCCGTATCACGACATATGAAAGAAAAAAATTTAAGCGCGTGTCAGTTTTATTTAAACACCTATGGCGATAGAAAATTTGGGTGGAAACAAATTTTTTTTAGGCACCCCCTAAAAACCGCTAAATCGCGGTTTTTCCTATAACTTTCTTATTTTATATCCGATTTTTTAACTCTTTATGTTGCTAAAAAGGTCTCGCTCATAACTAATCGGCCATTAAACAGTTTTGGCCTTCAAAAATTTGGCAACCCTACTTTTCATAATACATTATTGAACATCTAGAGGCCAAGTCCTTTCATTTGATATTTGATTAGCGTGGTAAAAAAGTCTCGTCTTTGCTTTATACTATGTAAGGAAGAGCTTTGACCGAAATTCAAAAGTTGGTCGATTTGACATGGATTAACCCATATATGCATGCATACGTATACATACTACAGTGGCGGTCAAAAATAGATGTATGGTGTTTGGTTTTTAATATTTACATTGTTTTCATGCTAAAATTTTTTCGTTATTTTTTATAAAAATATGGTTCATACTTTTATTAAAACCATACAAATCACACTTTCAAACTTTATAAAGAATTTAGAAAAATTCCACAAATTTTTATCTAACTTTCGAGAGTTTTATAAAAAATTTCTATAAGTTGTTTGGGTGTGCAGTTAACAGGCTTATAAAATCTTTATTTTTTTAATAATTTTTTTGATGACGGCGGTTTTCACTTATAAACATGAATTGCTTGTAGAAGAATATGCGCAAGACCATTTCCGAAAAAAAGACAAATTTTTATTTAAATTTCTAGAATTTTAAACAAAATTTTTATAAATTGTTTGGGTATGCAGTTAACAGGCTTATACATTTTTTTTATCATTTTTTTTTTTTGATGACGGCGGTTTTCACTTTTGTCCATATAAACATGAATTTCTTGTAGAAGAATATGCGCAAGACCGTTTGCGAAAAAAATAAAAAGTCAACGCCAGTTTTCCTAAATTTCGTTATTTATATGCAAAAAAAAGGGCAAAAGCCGTAGAAAAAAAAAATATTAAAAATCAATGCGATTTTGTAGCCGCTCAGAACTTGCACTTATTTTGATAAAAAAAATTTGTAGGCCTAGTCCCAAAAAATTTATAAAAATTCTGGATAAAAAGCTCGAAATTTAAATAAAAATTTGTCGAATTTTTGTTAAAGCATGAACCATATATTTATAAAAAAACATATCAAACAAATTTTAGCTTCAAAAACAGTGTAAATATTGAAAAGAAAACAGCATTCATCCATTTTTAACCGCCACTGTATATATACACACTGCAAATGACTGTAACTGCAAGCAACTTTTATATAACTGAAAACTAACCGGTTAAGTGGGGGCGGGTGGGGTAGAGGTGTGTACTTACATACACCACATGCCTCATGCCACAAGCTGCCACTGTCACGTTGGCAAACTTTGATTGTCAAAGGAATTGCTATGCGAGGGAGTGAAAAATAATGTAAGCAGCGCGAAAGAATTTCACAGCGGGCAGAAGGGAAATGCGGAGAAAGTGGGAGTGTTCGCCAACTACTTTGTAAAATACTGCAGTGATCAAGTAATGCAAAGACCTTTTGGGGTCACCGTCAGTTTCAATGACTTTTGCAAATTCACAGCGACAACAATAGCAACAGCAACAATCACTTATGAAACTTCAACTCAAAACGATGAAAAAATTCACTATTTGATTGAGCTTATATAAAAAAATAAACTGCAGCCATAAATGATTTCGCTGGCAAAAGTGTGTGGGAATATTGCTTTTCACTACATAGAGAACACATTTAAGTCCTATTGTTTTTTGATTCCCTTGAATAGGTACAGTGGATTTAACACAAAGAAAGATCAATCAACAAAAACATACCATGCATTTTAATTCTACTATACAACACTTTTAGTATTTTCTACTCATCCTTAATTCCAATGTATGAAAAAACCCTACTAAAACGACTATGTAGAGGCACTTTGAAAAATCAAGGACATCTCGCTGCTTACCACTTTAATCGTCGGAAAGAAAAACTGCCAACCATCACATGGATTGCCTGACACACAAACTGTGCAAAACATCCAATTCCAAATATTTTCCATTAAATTTAGGTGCTGTAAATAGAACGAAATCGTGCGAATCGGTGCGTAGCTTTGGTAGCATATTCAAGAAATAGGTACGAAAAATGTAAAAAAAAAAATTATTTTATGCTTGTTTTGCATGAATTATACGAAATTTTGGAAACTGCAAATATTATATCAACTCCACTGAACTACGAAATCGCAGTTGAGACCGCCATACATACTCTCTTATTGGGCATGGAGGGGAACCAAACAACGTTCGTCCTTTCAAAAATCGTGGCAATTATTATTAAATCCGTTGTAGCCTTCAAAATTAAACTTTTCGCCAGAAAAAACCACAATTTTCTAGTTGTCCTTTGTTTAGAGTAATCCCTAAGTTGCCTTGTGGTGTCATCAACACCAACGTTTCTCTTTCATTTTGGTCCACTAGTTCGGCAATAAAATGCTGACCTCGTAAAGGACTTTTGTTATTTTCGTCTAACTTTTGTGTTTTGACTCCATTTCATGCTTGTTTCATGCGATCTTACGGGCCGACTTCAGTTCAGTTTAACCCATCAAATACCGCCAGAATGGGATTTTTTAACCCTTAGTTTCAAAAATAGCTTATAGATGGTTAAAATGTCCATTTAAATATTGCGCTAAATTTTTCTAAGGATAACCGAATGTAATGAAAAATAATACTAATTTTTACCAAAAAGGGGGAACTTTAACCCTAAGTAGAAAACATTGCGATGCGAGGGAGCAAATCCTGGGGTTTCACCACCACTTAAGAATGCTAACGATAAAACGATGTGAGCAGTTGTAATTCGATGAACTTTTTGAATATCAGCGACCATGTTTGTTACGTCTTTTTGCATTTCAGGTGACGATATATACATATGTATGTATATATACATAAGCAAAATAATGCGTTAGTATAGAAAAAAAGTTGATGAAAAATTTCGTTATTGCTCCGATTTTTCGAATCATTTACTCCCGAATCGAGTTTCAGTAGTCCGAACGCTGATGCAGATGTTTTGATGTGGAGTCCAATTTATAACAAAAATTGCGAAAATCCCATGCCTTTACTCCACAATGCATCAACATAAATCTATCCATATTATTTTATAAATACCGCTACATTTCAAAATCCAAACACTTTCTTCTCTCCACTTGAAACCAAAAAACGACAACAAAGATATATATGTACATGCATATTAGGCAGCTGCAAATAGATGTACATATGTCAAATATATTCTTATAAATGTATTTGTTATTTAGCGGGTTTTTCTCATTCTTGCGCAACACTCCAGCTCCTTTCATTATTCAAAATACAAGTATGTATATGTATAAATGTAACCATAATTTCTACCTTTCGACAAAAGCTAATTTGCCTTTTGTCTCCAATATTTGTACCTTATGCATCAGCTCACAGTAAATATACATATATGTACATACATACTATGTATGTAAGTATGTAAAGTTCTACATTATTGGCTATATAATGTATGTACAAATATACACATGTACATATGTATATGTGGATATGTTTTCACGTCTCCTTGGGCTAGGTACTCGTACTCTGCTTATATTTGTGTATACTTGATAACTAATTTTCTCTGCGCATATCTTCCATTTAATTTTCCTTGTATTTTTCTTCTGTTATTACAGGTTCCTAATATGCCACTGAAAATGCCAACGCATGACGAAAATGGCGGCTCCACTAACACAACCACCACAAATACAAACGCAAATGCCACCACACCCGCCTCAACGACGAATACATTTCGTTCGACGCCAACATCTGTTGCTACAAGCACAGCGATGGCGTCTGGTGGGACAGCTGCGTTGACGTTAGCTGCCGCGCCCTTATCGTCCTTGTCGCCATCGCCGTCGCCATCTTCGTCGTCCTCGTCGTCGTCGTCGTTGACGTTGGGGTCGTTGTCATCATCCTTGGCATGTTTGCATCAGCAACGTTTTCTCGATTCGCGGCAATTACATGCACAACCGGTAGATGTGTCGTCGCTGGCGCTAACAAAAGGTAAATTTTAGTTCATTTTTATGTTTTTTCATCTCTCTTGTTACTAAAGTAGTTAGTAGTGTAAGAAAGTATATTTTTGTGTTGAGGTAAATTTGTGCGAAAAATTGGATCCTAAGGTAATACACTCATTAAATTGTCGATGAGCTGCGGAATCGATACGAGATGATAAAATATTTGGTCTTAGGAAGTCTACAATAGCTGTACTCTGAGAGTCTTCGACTACTTAAGATTATATAATACCAATTTCCAATAGAGGTAACTTCGGTGATCTGTAGATCTA